>NC_039251.1:33230793-33480793 GCF_003368295.1 Carassius auratus
GACACATCCAACACACACATTCATGCTCCAGTATAGTCACATTTCAGATGCTGCTGTAATAGCAGTAATTGTGCTTTGTTTGAGTCATGTCTGATTCACACTTTTTTTCATTTTCCTGTGTACAGTGGTGGTAATTTTAGGCAAACTGTCCATCACATCACATATCCCAAACATGCAGCCATGACTGATTCAAAGTTCAGTTCATAGATTTATCAAATAATAATAATTGGAAATTGCACGGATGCATGGCTGCATTGATTTTAAAGGTTCTTCATGGAACCATAGATACAAACAAAAAAACTTATATTTTTTTATGAATGAACAGAGTAATAGGAACTATACTGCATAAAATGTGACAATATTGTAAAACAGCTTAACCCTTTAAAAACAGCTTGTTTAATGGCATTTGTTAGTAGTGTAGATCAAACAGTCAAGCAAGGCACTAACAATGTCAAGGTCATGGGTACCCAGGTAATGCATTAGCTAAACTGAAAAAAAAAATGCATTTCTTTAATTCAAATTAAGTTGTTTTGGATAAAAAGCATTGCTAAATGTTGTCAGATCTTGAATTTACCACCAGACTGAAGCTTTGTTCACTTGAGGGGCATCATGTTTTCCTATTATTCATAATTTATTATTATTATTAGATACATACTTCTTGTGATGTGTCCCCCAAAAGAAGAGATGAACACAAAAGAGACTGTTTGTTTAAAAAGTGGTTGATGTTGGCAAACTCTTCCAGGGTTGCTAAAAAATAAATAATAATAATAAACAGCTGTTTTTCTGTTATTGTAGTAGGCTATCAAACAATGTTGTGATTATTTCTGAGAACATAACATGACTAACATAGATCGAGTTTTACTACATTGGTCTTGTAGAATCAAACTGGATAACATGTCCATTACTTGTATTACTTGCAGCTATTATTGTAAATATGAACTTTTGTACAATTTTGTTTAAAAAGTTGTTATTGTTCCTGAACTGTTCTAGGGTTGCAAAACGAATTTGAGTTTCGTGAGATGAATATTACTTACAGAAATGTTTAAAAGTGACCCCTCCCTGTGTTACAGTATACACAGACACACTCATGTGCAGAGTCTTTGAAACATATGCATGCGCACACGAAGACTGTAGAGATAAATGATGTCATTTGTCTCCAAGTGTCATAATCTGGATTAAATCATGGTCTACTCATGACTGACTGCTCACTCATATACAGTCCAACACATACGTCTGATCTCATCACACTGTAATTTGATCCTCTTCTTGCCCCACGCCGATCCAAACACACACCCCCTCCAGGATGGGTATATTTAACCCTCGATGTCTCCTCACATTACTGCAGCCATTATCTGTTAGTTAAAGGCTGGGAGTGGTGTTCAGGGTGCTCTGCCTCCCTGACCAGCTGCTGAACTCTCACACACTCCTGGAAAACACGCTTGGGCCACGCTGCTCGTTTGTCACACAGTACACTGACAGTAAAAGGTCATCGTCTCCCATCGCTGCGAGCCAGAAACAGCGGCCTCCATATTACCCAGCACAATGGATTTGTTTAAGACTGGGAGGACAAACGCGCGCGCACACACACACACACACACACACACACACACACACACACACACACACACAGCTTTATCTAATCTAGGCCACCTGTCTGTGCATCTACCTCCCAGGTGGCAGAAGAGACACTGTATAACATTGCTGTGTGCGGGCCATTATTACAGTCATCTGCCCATTACAGTGCCCCTAAATGAGCACTGGAACCTTATTCTGATCGCCAAACACTTCAGAGTGGACAAAGAGGAGACACTTTCTCACTTTACGAATAGAAGCAGGATGCATTCGCTCTCTGCAATGGAAAAATGCTGTTTTTTGGATGTTAATTAAACAAAATGGCCTTTGTGATTTATGAGGACATTTCATATGAATACACAAAATGAGACAAGTAAGCTTTAGAAAACATATATTTTTGTATTTTTTTGCAGATGCACAAACTGTAACGGATGTGTTGTCCAACAAAGTTTAGTGTATAGGGATAATGTTATGATGATGTATATATAATAAATAATAGTTTTAATTGCGATTAATCACATAATTGTCTGCGATTAATCACAATTAATTGCACTGTTCTGCACAAAACTAATAATGCATTTAAAAGTTGTGTATTGTGCACTTTTTTCATTTCAAAGTACTGCTATATGAACAAAAGTGCAATAACATTTGGTTAAACACCTACACAAGGTGCTTTTTTACAGCAGTATTCTTTTTACATAGTAGCTGTAAAATATTTCCTGTAAATCTTACCTTATAACATTAATGTAATTAAATTAAATGAATAACAAGCTATCTGTCACTGTTTGATATAGAAAAACAAGTAATGCTCAGAGTCCAGAGCCTTGATTATAACATTATTACAGGCACCTTTCTATCAGAGACCTGCATGATCGCGGGACCCAACGCAGCAGAGTGCGGCGCGGGACAACACTCAATGGGCGGGTAGAGGCTTGTGTGTGTGGGATGCGGGAAAATAATTAGGGTGTGCTCACTCTTGACAAACTTAACCCCCAAATCCTGGTTCGTTTGACTAGTGTGATCGCTCTGTAGATCACTGTTCTGTACTGTACTGTAGATCAGTGAGTGTGAGCGTTAGCTGAGCCGGAGTGCAGATCTTCTGATACGTGCTGCATGATTGCATGAATATTTCTGAGCGGTAGATGTGTAAAGCAACATATTGTGAGAGGGACGTGTGTTACCGCATCCCATACAACTCAAAATAATAAACCACAAAGTTAACAAAACAATGCACTCCACTGTGTTGAGCGAGAGCGCTTCTCTGCTGTCTTCACGTGCTATCGGAAACCTCTTATTTCCCATTTATGAAGTCATGATTACGAGCTCCTTGCATTCTTTTCTGTTAAAAATAACAGTGGACAGTGGTTTGTGAATGCTGAAGCTTAGCCTAAATAATTTGATGGGAGCATCCCCTCCTGTGACCCAAAAGTTGAAATCCCAAAATGCAACCAAAAATACAGTACAAAATTCAGTAAAACATTTTAATTGTTTTCTGTTTTATTCCTGATTGCAAAAGCTGAATTTTCAGCTGCCATTTTCTGTATCACATGATTCTTCAGAAATCATTCATACAGTATATAAAAGTATATAGACGTACTTCCTTGTTCATGTAACCGTATATCCATGCCATAAGCTTGCGTTGCCATGTCGCTCAATAATAAAAACTTCTTTCTGTCCCTCCTCCTCCCCAGTGCCACCTGTAGAGATCTACTTCAGGGTTTCTACTATTTCTTGAGGCAGTCTGTCCATTTGATCGTCATCATGGCCAAGCTGAATAAATTCTTATATTTCTTTGGCAGAAGTAGCAACCAGAATCTCATTCACCAAAATCAAGCTTATGTTCATTACATCCCCGAACTCATTTACTCTGAGCATTGTTATGACTGAATTAGCATTATTAAGGCTGAAAATCATTTCACATTTCCGTTTATTAAACATGGAAATGTAATATAATTTAATATGTAAAGAAATATAAGATAATTTCAAACATCAACTGTAAAATCTACTGCTCTGTGAATAGGGTGAAGGTGATGCCTATGACCGTGAAGGTTTGTGATGTTCTGAGCGCTCCATTAAGAGTCTGTAGAAACCGACTGGCATTTCTCAATAACCCTTTTTCTTTCTTTTTCTCTGTCTGCTTGGGATCACAAGCAATGAGAGCAAAGTACAGTACTTATTCTTCAAAACCAGGTCAAGTGGTAAAAGAAACAATATAATATTTATAATTAAATATGACATCATGACAGCACTTGAACGCACATAGTCCCACAGCCAGGGGCGCTGCACAAGATCCCGGGCCCAGTCCTAATGCCACAGTACCAACCCCCCCCCCCCCGCTTCTCTATATGGTCAGAATTTAATGCCACTGATACCTCCAGCAAATTAAGTTCATCTACTTGTGCTAGCTCAGTTCCTGTCCTCTGCCCATCGCTGGTGTAATTTAGTGCAGTTTTCTGCCACTATTGCTCTTCCGTGCTGGTTCTATTCATGAACAGTGAAGTGATGATGCAGAAAGTCAAACACTACATTTTATTTTTTTCACATAAGAGTCATGATTTTTACATAGAAATTGAGATAGGATTTTTAATACTCTCAGGCCACTGTTTGTGTAAGTAGTGCTGTCCGTATGATTTAAATCCAGGCTTGGTTCATATTTTACACTCTCAACTGCCATAGACATTCTGATATCATATCATATTTTATATTCTTTTATTTTATTTTTGTAAAATGTAATGCCAAATTATCATTAGATACTGTTAAATAAATAATTTGCACACAAATATAATTTTGGTCTTAAGTGGAAGGGAAGATTTTCATTTAGCGTGAATGCAATGAATTTTTTTAATGCCTTTGCTGTCCTTATTGAAAAACAAATAAATATTTTGTTGTGGGACCACTGGGACCATCCAATGTAAAACATATAGCTAGATATATGAAACATGTTTGTAACTATTTTTATTTACTCAATAGCAACATTTATCTTTTGTTGATTATTGGCATTCATGACATCTGTCTGTGCAGTGCACTCTCTTTATTCAGTGCAACACACTGCCCATCCCACAAATACACTGAATATCTGCATTAATATTAATATTAGTACAGAGCAGTGCCAGTCATCAACTTAATCAAATGAAAAAAAATACCAATCAACAAATGTCTGCTATTTACGTAATATGACCTGCTTTAATATGTGCATGTATATATGTTTTAGAAAGAAATTAGTAAGGATGCATTCATATGATCGAAGGGGAGAATACAAATGTTCACACTGTTACACAAAATTTCAAATGATATCACAAATAAGTGCAGTGAACAAGCGTTTGAATAGTGCATGCTGTAGAGTTCATGTGTGTTTGCTGCGGCAGAGGTGAAGTGAAGGTGTATCTGTCAGCCTGAGGGGGCAGTCACTCTACATCTGACATCAGCAGGTCATGAACTCTGACCTCTTGACCTATCTCTGGTCATATCGCACAGCACTCATCAGCTTCAGACATGCACACAAACACACACCACCGTGTCTGAACCGACTAGTTCATGAAGTTATCTAGCTTCACTTGTCTCTTTCATTTTTGAGTGTATGCACTTTAGATATGCTGATGTGTTATTTCGCAGATGTGTTAATGAGGTGAGTGCAGTTTTTGTTCGGTCAGCTTCTGGATAAAGTCTCAGCTGATTGATGAATCCCTGGTGTTAGATTTAACCATCACAAGTACAGAACTTTAATGTTTGTGGTTATGGGTTGTGTGAGTCAAGCCACTATGAAAGCCACTATGTGATGCACATGGAGAGGCTTCAGTCAGACAAGGTCATAAACACACACACACACACACATATACACATATACACTACTCCTTGAAACTTTGGGGTCGGTAAGATTATTTAAATGTTCTTACTGTATGTTCATCAAGGCTGGTTTTATTTAAAAAAAAAAAAAAAAAAAACTACAATACCGTAGAATCAAAAATGCTGTGATTAATTAGTGAAATATATTGTGAAGTATTTTTTACAATTTAAAATAAGTGATTTCCGTTGATTATATTAAATGCAAAGCTGTATTTTCAGCATCATTACTCCAGTCTTCAGCGTCATATTATTATTATTATTATAAATGTTGAACACAGTTGTGCTGCTTCACATTTTTTATCAATAAGAGGTTCATTTGCAACAGAAATCTTTTGTAACATTTTAAGTGTCTTTACCTTCATTTTTGAATTTAATTTAACAAAGCCTTGCTGAATAATATCTATATCTATATATATATATCTATATATATATATATATATATATTAATAAAAAGAAACTTTTAAATTATATTGTTTATTTATTTAGAAAGAATCACTTCAGTGTTCACTTTAAACACTATTAAAAGTATATATGGAACCTTTTGGATGTTAGATTTCTGTGAGCATATAGATTCATAAATTAAATTTAATAAAACTAATAAATTAAATGTAATAGTTATATAATGAGATTATTGAATATAGAACCATCTGATCATAATATAATGCACCTAACCACTGTTTGTGTTGTTTTCAGGTTTTATCTGAAATAGATAAAGGCAGTTAGATTAAATCTAGCCAGATCAAGAAAGTGTTTTCCAGGTTTGTGTAGAATAAGCATCAGACGAATGGACTATCTGTGGGCCGAGAGCACATGAAAACGGTCAAGAGACCCAGATTTTCCAGAGCTCATGTTGCATGAGCCTATTCAGCCCCACACAGAGTAACAAACGCGAGCCGAATTAGATTCATCCTGATAGAGGACAGGAGACCCACACACACTCAAAAAACATGGCCCACTTACACACATCCCAGTCTGTGTGTGTTTGTTTGTGAGAATCTCTGTGCATCCCTGGGGAGGATAGTTAGTCCAGAACTACAACACTGGCACATTTTCTCCAGCATACATTACCCACACAGACAAACAAGACCGGCTGAGTGTGTGTGTGTGTGTGTGTGTGTGTGTGTGTGGAGGCAGAGAGGGTGTGATTTGCGGGCAGAGAGGGCTGAGAGGTGAGCTCTGGTGGTAATAAAAGCATATGCTGGCTGTTAACTGAATGAGAAATAAAGACATCGCAATGATCCATCTTCATTACTTCTCTTCCCCTCTCCGGATCTGTTTCAGCAGGTCACATGATATTCAGCTCTCTCTCTCTCCAGCTGCCTGGCTCTAATGGTGGTGCTCTGATGTTATGGTTGGTGTTTGCATCCACATGAGGAGAGAGAGAGACAGCACTGGTCTCCATGCTGAATGACTGCTGTTCAAGGGCGAGCTGTTCCCTGAAAATGACCCATCACCACCTGACACATCCAAACAGAGAGGTTTAGAGCAGTGTTCTCACACGCTCTATGTCATGGCCACAGTGCTGGTGTGTGTTCACATGCTCACAAACACACACTCACACACATCTGAAGCAAACGGTGCTGCTGAATTACACAGCTATAGAATAGATTGGTCTCTTTTTGATTGTGAATGCTGTAAATTAACAAAATGCTATTTTTTACTAAAGTGTTAGTTATAACTGAACAATCATTATACATTGGATACCCTTCAATATAAAACAAAACAATGAGAAATTATATTTTCTGTAAAGAAAAAAAAAAAAAGCCAATTTAAGGACTACTGATATTTACAAAGACATTATTGATATATATATATATATATATATATATATATATATATATATATATATATATATATATATATATATATATATATATATATATATATATATATATATATTAAAAAAAGAAAAGGAAAAGAAAGAAAAAAGCTATTTTAGTTTTAACAATATGTCGTTTTTATATAAAAAATCTGTATAAATTAAAGTATAATAAAGTAGAACCACCATGATGTAAGCTTACAACTGCACAAATATACTTTGTAATTATTCAAAAAAAATATTTTTTTATTTTTCTTGCATTATATTAAAGAGATTACTGTATATTGTATTCACATTAAAGAATGCTACTGAAAAGAAATAAATGTGCTCAGTTATGTCTCAATGCACAATAATAATAATAATAATAATAATAAAGGATCCTATATAAATAAGCTTAATTTTTTAATGTTAAATGCCTCTTTAATATTAGAGTTTAATTTAAACCAGGAATGTTGAGAGAAGCTTTATCATTCTTTTTCATTCTCATTGTTCCAATTAATTAATTAATTAATTAATTCAATTTTTTTTAATGTATTTTTTAATGCATTTATTCAGTTTGATTCAGTTCTTTCCTTCTTTCTTTTTACAGAAATGTTGGCTAATGCCCCAGTTTACTATATTAACAATAGCAACTGTACAGTTGTGTCATAAGCTAATTTTCCTGGTACATTTTTGTAAGTAATTTGTGCTTTTTTAGTGCCCCCCGGGGCAAGAAAGCAAAAACCGCTCTATGTGGAAAAATAAAAAAAAGTTGTATGTGGTTTTCAGGGCAATTAGGATGTACGTGTGTGTTTGCTAAGCCTCCGTGCATAAACTCTCTTAGCTAAGTGCAAAGATGCAGCAGGGTTTTATCTCTCTGATCAGGAGTCTAAACGCCACACTGACACCATAATTACATGATTTATGTCATTCTGTGATTCTAAGACAGGCACGGCACCTCTCTTCTGCTGATTCATGAGGAACGCTCTCAAGTGGCTTTTGAGGGCACATCAAAGGAATTACCTTGATTCATACGCTTGATGTTTGTTTAAATAAATGCACGGTGATCAATCTTAAGGCCTTCCCCAAAGTTTGTTTGGCTCCAGACAGACTGAGGGACGGAGCCAGATCTCATCCCACGCAGACCGGCTCTTCCGAACACAATCTCGGGCGCGCTCGGTGCTCCTGAGAAAAGAACCAGAAACACAGCTCGCTTCACCTGAGTGTATGTGCGATTACTTTGTTTTCCGTTCTGCAGTCGGGCACACGACCTCAAACAGATCGCCAAACTCTGCCAGCTCCTCCAGGGGCCGGCGAAATAGGTGTGCGAACTAAAAATAAATCTGTTACCGTGCAGCGGCACTCGGTTTAGTCACTGAGGAGGGTTTTTTTATTCTCCAGCTGTACTCATGGTTTGGAGGCACACATTAATTATCGCGCTCACAGGAACTGCCCTGCCTCACTGCTGACTTACTGCCCTTCACTGCCTCCACTCTGAGGGGGTTTAAAGCTGTCATTTAATACAGTTTGGGCAGTTAGGTCTGCGGACCGGGCTAAATGCTGCGTATGCAAATGAAAAGATACCTTCTGAGTGTCGAAATGAAAGGAAGGCAATTCATTATTCACTGAGGTGTGTGAAAGTCAATTTTACTCTGAAGGAATCCAGGGATGGTGAAGTCCCGTGGTGGTGTGTGACTGCATGTGTGTGTGTTTGCTGGAGGCTGCTGCTCGCTTCGATGACACTATCTCTTAGTATCTGGACACAGCGCCACCATTGCCACCGATAATATTTGTTTATCTTGGGTGTTTTGCTCATGCAGCAGACATACACACTCAGGGTTGTCCTCCATCTAAACCGTCTCAGTCGGTTACAGGACTCATGTTCACTGTGTGTCACTGCTACAATGCAGTTTTCATCTGTCTGCTCTGCTCTCTGCGTTGACGTTTGCATATACGAAATTGATACACTCTAAAAATGGATATGATTTTACTGAAATGCAATGGTAAAAACATTGGTTAGCTGTAAGCAGTGTTGGGGGTACATATTATAAGTACCTTGAGCTATATAATCAGATTTATTTTTTAAAGTAAGTAGTAAAGCAAAATGGATGGGTTGAGTGGTAGTAGGTCAGCTGTCTGTATGCAAGTAGTGTTTTGGGGACAAACTGTTTTTTCTTGAGTATTTCTCTATTTAACACATTAATGATGCAAAGGAAAACCATATAAGGTTAAAACCCGATTTATTGAATTATATGAAAATCATGTACTTTCTTTAGCTCCCTGTGCTGAAAGAAGACATGTCAATTTTAATTGCTTTTGTTTTGATTACATTATTAATCAGTGTCACGGGTAAGCTTGCAAAACGTATTAAAGCATCAAAGGAAATGTCTCCTGTTTCATGAGCTCGGTACACAGAAAAAAACTGAATTACAGTAAAAACAGTAAAAAAGAGCTTGTGAACATTGCATAACAAAATCATTTAGAGATATGAAAAAACACATGTCCAAATCCAGTCACTGATTTCAAAAAGTGCACATGGTAAAAATGATATCAGTGCAGTGAGGTCCTCTTCACTTTTTTTTTCTGTTTCTTATCCTGTGATTCTGCTTGTTTAACCACTAATGCTCAGTCATCACTGGTAGAGTCAATCTACTTTATTTCACTAATTACAACACTGCTTCAGTGTTACTTTTACTCTCTATAGACCAGGACCATATCAAAACTGAGCAGTGTTTGTTTAACTCTGGGAATTTTGAAAAGTGTAACCAGCAACGTGTTTTTCTTTATTAAATAATTTATTACAATTAATTTGGACAATTGTCTTGGTCTTTAACTACAATCACAAACTAATTTAAATTTAAATTTTTATTTTTTCATTTTATTTTTGTCTTGCTGAGATCATACCAGAACCCAAAAGACAATAAATGCTGGCCCACCAGAACTCCAGCATCCCAAGCTGGTCTCAGCAGACAAAACATGCCTTATGCTGGTCCACCAGCACACTTTCTTACAGTGCTGGGAACCAGCAAACCAGCAACCAGCATCCCACTTTGGTCCCAGCAGGTAAGACATACCTTGTGCTGGTGACCAGCAATGCTGGATTGTTCAGAAGGGCTTGCAGAGGCACTTTCTTTAGTCTGCCGCTTATAAGTTTCACTTTTGGTAGTGAAAGGGTTAAACAAACACGGCTCTGTTTCCATACGGTCCTGGTCTATAGAGAGTAAAAGTAACACTGATGCATTGTTGTAATTAATGAAATGAAGTAGAATTACTCTACCTATTGATGACACCTACGGTTAACACCACAATGGTAGTTCTGTATGGAGATTTTAATGCTTCCTTCGTTAATTTGAGCTCTGTTATGTAAGGAATGTTTGAACTATTGAAAAATAATGCAGACCTGAGATGGTAACACAGAAAGCACAGATAAACATCAGCAGTTTGAAACTGGTTTGAGCAAATGTTAAGTTAGAAAGACGCGCTTAGCATTCTCATGCTACATTATTAGACCAAAACACCGACGTGTTAAAGACGCTTTGAGGAATGTGCAGGTCTCGATGTGAGTTGAGTCTTTTAGACAATAGATACTAAATTATACTAATTATAAGAAAATGAATTTTTACTGCTGTTATTGTTAACAACGTGCCGGCTTGACAGCCATGCAGTGTTTTCTTCTCATACAAAATTTGAAGATGCTACATTTATCAATAATTTAAATTTAAATCTGTAATAAAATAAGATAAACGCCTCTCTCCTTCACATACAGTCACTTTATTTAGCTTGCCGTTTATTAATTTCATTTTTGGTAGTGAAAAGGCTTTTACAGTTGCCAAAATATAACTTTTTATATTTATATTTATTATTATTATTATTTTTTGTTGTTATTCATTATCAGGGTGGAGCCATATTTAATTGAGAGGAAGTACACTGTGTTTAGTGGATTTTACTGTTGTTTAACATTATACCGACTGATTAGCTGACAAAATGTCTTTCTGAAATAAAAATAAAATCAGTCTTTCAGTATTTGCGAGCTGTGAATATTATGTGATCTACAACTTTAATGCAGTGCCTTTGTAAAGACTGCAAGTCTATCCCTCACAGCCTCATTTTTATCTTCATTAATTCAATATGGCGTCTAACCTGATGAAGGTCAATTCCCAGAATTTCCTGTGTGACAGTTTTCACATTGAAACGTTTGAAATAATAGTTTTTTTCTCTCTCTTTCTCCTTTTTTCTAATCAGTTATGCATGTTGAGGTTTTATGTTGTTAAATGAATATTTATTGCATTATTTTAGTGTTAAGTGTGTTTTGTATTTGTGTGTAGGACACTTCAATATGTTTGTATTTACTTGCGTAAGTTGAAAAGCTTTGATGAACTTTGAATCCTCATTTTCCTTTCTCTTAACCACCTGGGCTTTTAAGGGTAGCTGTAACATTACATCACTTTTTTATATATTTATTGTAATATTTTTCTGCATATTAAATATAAATGTACTGCATAGTAAAATTTGAAAACCCTAAGATGTTGCTACCAGATTTTGGTTCTGGCAACCACAGCTGCTGTTTAGTTTACATTGTATGTCAACTTCGTTTTTCCATTCAAAGCCAACAATGTTCATGACAAGCAATTGTTTCACAGCGTTTCACCTCTTCCCGTGCTGTACAATCATGCAATCAGGAGATACTCAGTGTGTCATTACACACACCACTGCACAGCTCAAATGAGCAAGGGCCGACGAGGAGACCGACTTCAGCCAGCCAGGCCAAACTGAAACAAATGCTGCATCTCAGACATGCTCCAGTGCATGCATGATTCATCTGGCTGTGTACACTGTGTTTCTGTGTTGTTTTTTAGCTGTTTGGAGAATGCCTCCGAGTGCTGGCTGTTATTGTGTACTGCTCCATGCACCCCAGCCCTGAACAGGCTCATGTGCCACTGAGATTGTTTTCAGCTGGAAAATTATATCAAACCAAACACAACACCTGAAACCATATGAAATGAAATTAATCGAGTTACTGATTTGGAAACTTGAGCCATGCGCGAAAACGAACTGAAGCCAAGGATTCGCAGGTAGCATTTGACTGCGTGTGAAGGATAGAGAGGCGTTTATCTTATTTTATTACAGATTTAGATGAAACATTATATAACAGGGATTTTTATTGATAAATGACCAGGTAGCTTCTTCAGATTTTGTATGAGAAGAAAACACTGCATGGCTGTCAAGCCGGCACGTTGTTAACAATAACAGCAGTAAAAATTCCTTTTCTTATAATTAGTATATTGTCTAAAAGACTCAACTCACATTGAGACCCGCACATTCCTCAAAGCGTCTTTAACACGTCAGTGTTTTGGTCTAATAATGTAGCATGAGAATGCTAAGCGCTTCTTTCTAACTTAACATTTGCTCAAACCAGTTTCAAACTGCTGATGTTTATCTGTGCTTTCTGTGTTACCACCTCAGGTGTGCATTATTTTTCAATAGTTCAAACATTCCTTACATAACAGAGCTCAAAATAAGGAAGAAAGCATTAAAAATATCGGTAGCACTTTATTTTACAGTCCTGTTCCTCATTTACATACTATGTACTTATTATAGTAATTACAACTATGTAATAACTAGGTACTAACCCTGAACATACCCCTAAACCTAACCCTACCCCATGTAGTTACCTTGTGTTACCAGAACTTTCTTAAATAAATACGCTATAGGTACACTATAAGTACATTGTAGTACACGTACTGTAAAATAAAGTGCAACCAAAATCTCTATACAGACCTACCGTTGTGAGGATTTGTAATGATGGTACATTTTTTCTATGTGGAAGTTTCAACATTTTTTAAAGCATAGTGTTACATTGGAAAATTCCTGGTAAAGTATGACCCTCCCCAGGACCCTGTCCTGCAATGAGACGCACCTTGAAAAAGAGAAATGAGCCTCAGCAATGAGATTTCACAGGCAAAGTGATGTCCAGCTATCAGCGTTTACTTTATTTAATATGGAATGCTTTATAGACCAAAAATACAGTGCAAGTTTATTTTAATAAGACAAAAACAAAACACCAGATTGATTAATATTATTAATTACCTTATTCACAGTGCTTTATGGAAGGAATAGTTCATTTCCTTTAAACAACATTAGAAACACTGTATTTTACTTGATGAGAAATGATTTGGAAATATACTTCCTCTTCGAGTGAGTAGACCCATGGCACAGAAATACTGCGCAGATGCAAAACATCAAATATTTATAGGACAGTCAGTGTTATATGACCTTCAGTTTAACCAATCAGTGTGACCTAAATGAGCTACAAGGGGAAATCACTATCATGTGTGACTAGTGAGATGAGAGGAGTCCAAGTGTTAAAATATAAAAGAACTTACAGGACAAATGAGGTCGGAAAGCAAATCTTCACATCAATTATTTCATATAATCATAGGCAATTTTGAAAGGCACAACTGACAGACACAACAAACAGTTCTCTATGAAACACAAAAAAATCACATCTCAGGAAATAATATTTTGCAGGAGATGCTAGGCATTTTGGATGTTTTTTTTTTCACACAAAAGGAAATATCATGACATCTGTTTTAAAAGTTGACAGTTATGAATTTGCACAATTTGATTTGTACAGAACTATGAGACAAAAATAGGAAAATACACATGAAGGTTCACCTTTAGTGGGACATGAGCATATTGTACAAATTCATATTTTCATTTTTTTTTTCATGACTGACCAAACCCAGTTTCAACACTAATTAAGTTTACAACACTAGTTTATTTATTTTAGATTTGGCTCCAGTTTTATTTGGTGATTTAAATGACAGTGTTTTCTGTTTGTTGTGTTGATCAGAAATGAAGTTAAGGCTGGTCTTGGAGGGTGGCATAGTTTTGAAATTTCACCATATTTGAACAAAGATTAGTGCAAAACTGTAAATTATATAATCTATATGTTCTATTATTTCAATAACTTATCCCAGCACTCTTGGCACTTTACATTTTAGAAGTTTATGTGTATGTTAGACAGAACTTTTTTTTTTGTGGTTCTATTGTGTCAAGGCCTCAAAAAAAAAAAAAAAAAAAAAAACCTTGACGCCAGCCCCTTCTCTCCATTCCCTGACCACACCTCCTACTCTGAGGATGATGGAGGGAGAGATGAGAAAGTAGCAGGAACAGTGCGAGTGAAGGAGCAGAGAGAGTAGATGTGTGTGAAAACAGCCCTCTCAGCTCTTTCTGTGTGAAGATGCACGACCATCTGCAGGAATACACACGCATGTCTGCACGTCATTTGTCCAGTGTGGAGTGATATGATGTGTGTGTGTGTGTGTGTGTGTGTGTGTGTGTGTGAGACAGTGAGTGGAACTGATGAGGTGAGTCTAGCTCTCCCACACCACAGCAGTAATCACAGCGCTGAAGAAACACATACATCATCTGACAGAACTACTGCTGGCCCTCTCACACACACACACACACACACACTCACACATACTGGTTTTTGTGGTTTAGCAGTACTTTGATGGCCAAACCAGTTGGATGGTGGTTTAAGGGGACACCCCTTTCCCGGTGTCCTACAGAGATGATAAAACTATCAAAAATTTTGTTTTACTCTGCAGAACACAAATATCACTTTGGATTTTCTTTACACACAATAGAATGGATAATATGACAATATGATATTTTGGTGGTACACAAGGACTGTCACGCCCCTCCTATAATGTTCCCGCCCATTACATAATTGTGATTTATAGGGTCAGATTGATTTAGGAGGACACTCGTTTTACAATACACAAAACATGTCAGTTTTCTGGATTACAGGGACAATGTGTTTTACAGGTACTTGACCCCATACACAACACACAGACATGTCCCTATGCTGCATTACGAAGACTGAGGTGGTTAAAGAGTACTGGATCTTTAACACAATACACAACTGCACATCGTCCAACATTACAGGGACAAATGTGATTTACTGGAACCTGATCGTACACAACACACAGACATGTCACTATGCTGCATTACCAAGACTGAGGTGGTTAAAGAGTACAGGATCTTTAACACAATACAAAACATTACAGACACCAATGTGTTTTAGAAGTACTTTAATAATGACTTAAATTTGTGACATAAAAACAAATAAACAAAAAACGTAAAATTCGCCAATTATTAAAATGGGTAATCTTTCTATAAAAAAAGGAATGCCACACAAATCAAAACAAACAACAAATAATTAAGTGTAATTTACCAACTTAAAAAAAAACTATAAATCAAAAGCCATGCCTCATGTTGTAAGTACCTCACTAAATGTTAGGGATGCACCGTTGACCGGCCATAAATCGGAACCGGACGTTTTTTGCTTAAAATACACGATCGGCCGATTTTTCCGTAAGTGCGCCCGCGTGCACAGACTACATTGTAATCATTCGCTATCATGTCATTTGTGTGGAAGTATTTCAAAATCTGTGTGCTGGACACGGGCAACACGAGCTACACATCTGAGGAATAGACAGCAGGAAGCGAACAGCCGCTGGTGTACTGCTGCACAAATAAAAGCCTTTCCTGTGCTCACTGAAGCTGCTCGAGCGTATCGTACCTTTCCGTGCCCTGCACAAGCGAAGACAGTGAAGGATCAACTTCTTGCGAGCTGGATGAGACACGACACAGATTAAACTGTGACAAAACTGAAATGTTTTTTTTTGTAAAGTAGAACTTGCATACACGTTTGAAAAGTCAGAAGTAAACGTCAGTTCTGTATAGGATTATTTTCCTTTTTCCTTAAAATTACATTGACTTAATTTGATTTAAAAATCACCTGCTGAAGCACACTGAAAAAAGGGTTTCATTCATCCAATTAAAATATTTTTGGGTAATGATTCACAATTTTTTTTTAAACTTGAGAATAGTTCTTTATTTTTCATTGGCTCAAGTAAAAAAAAATATATAGATGTGAATCATTACCCTATTTTATTTATTTTTTTAATTGGATGAATGAACCACTTTGCATCTGTGCTTTATTCGCACCAACATTATTTGATTTTAACATTTTGGAATAATATTTATATAGCATACTTTTATTTAGTCTCATTGGTAAAGACCTTGTTTTAAATTTAAAACCAAATTTTAAAACTAAAATACTATATGCTGATTAGGAAACCTCTTATTGAATGTGTGTTGATTGTGTTGTTTGGACTGTAGAACTATGCAGTTATTGCCTTTAATTTCACATGGTTACAGTTAATCTTTTAATTTAAGGCCAGTTCTATGTAGTTTCAACCCAATCCAAAAACAAAAGCTAAATGCTGATGTCTGTAGCATCTATGTTTGTATTGAATGTAGGCTACTTACTGTGCAGTTATTGCCATTAATTTCAGATGGTTACAGTTATTGTTTTCAATAGCCAAAAGCCAGTTTGGCCTATTCAATACCAAATAAACATCTTGTTTATGCATACTTTCCTTTCTTGTTTGTTGCTTAAAAAAAATAATATAATAATAATAATAATAATCGGAAATCTGTATCGGAATCGGCCAGTTTGCTTGTAAAAATAAATAAATATCGGTATCGTCTATGAAAAATCATGATCAGTGCATCCCTACTAAACACACAGTAAACATGAGATTAACTCGGAGCACACAATAGATGCTGCAGATGTGTAGAGAAACTGATTGATCCTTAAAGGAATGGTTCACTTCCAGAATGAAAAAGTAAACATGCGATTAACTCTGAGCACACAATACATGCTGCAGATGTGTAGAGAAACTGATTTATCTGTAAAGGAATCGTTCACTTCCAGAATGAAAAGTTTTTGACAAACTAACAATTGAACTTGTTTTCTACATGGAGATATTTGTATGAACTGCTGCTATAACAGTTTTGCACTATTGGAAATAAAAACAACAACCAAAGTGCTCATGATAATAGAATGGCATCAAGACACAGGATGTACTGTAACATCACTTGCTTTGGGTTTTCCTTTTTAAGATAATTCCTCGATTTCTTACAAAATCCTGTATGTTCTGTGCACTGCATCTCACCAAAACAGGATCCTCAGCAGTTTTACACTGCTGGTTTTCAGTCATTGTGGCCAGTTTTCCTTTAGCTCTGTGGTCCTTAAAATGTTTGATTACAGCTGTAACTTCAGTGTTTGACCAGGACACTTTCTGCCCTCTCCGTGTGTTTTCAGTTTCTGCCTCACTCTCACTCTCTGTACAGAAGAATACACACTTTAGTGAGTTGTAACTCTACGAGAGCTCATGTACTTACATTGATGGTGCTATTGCAATTTAAACCTCTGGTACCTTCAGGAACTTCAGTGGTGCTCTCAATGGGCATCTTCTGAACACCTGCAGACAAACAGTCATATAATGATCAGGAAACTCAGAAGTAACTCAAACAGAAAAGACATATATATACAGTATATATATTCTAATGGAATTGGCCTGTTAAACGTTTATTTTTGAAACAGTCATTTATCAGTTTTTTGCCTAAACACTAAGTATCAACATATTGGTATAGCCAGATAATACACCAATACAAAACTGATGCATCCCTAATTTGAGTAATATTCTGTTAGTAATGCTGGATTAATACAATATAAGGTAACACTTTAGAATAGGGAACACTTATGAACTATTAACTACAACTTTTCCCTCAATAAATTCTTAATTTGCTGCTTATTATTAGTAAATAAGGCAGTTGTTACATTAATGTATTGGGTAAGATTAGGAATGTAGAATAAAGTCATTTAAAATAAGGCATTAATAAGTGCTTAATTACTACTAATAATAATATGCACGCTAATAAGACAATACAGTGGTGTGAAAAAGTGTTGGTTCCTTATTTTTTTGCATGTTTATCACACTTTAATGTTTTGGATCATCGAACAAATTTAAACATTAGTCAAGGAAAACCAGTGAACACAACATGCAGTTTTTAAATGAAGGTTTTTATTATTAAGAGAAAACAAAAGTCAAAACTACATGGCCCTGTGTGAAGAAGTGTTTGCCCCTAAACCTAATAATTGGTTGGGCCACCCTTAGCGGCAACAACTGCAATCAAGTGTTTGTGATAACTTTCAATGAGTCTGTTACAGCGCTGTGGAGGAATTTTGGTCGACTCATCTAAGCAGAATTGTAATTCAGCCACACTGGAGGGTTTTCAAGCATGAACAGACTTTTTAAGGTCATGTCACAGCATCTCAGTAGGATTCAGGTCTGGACTTTGACTAGGCCACTCCAAAGTCTTCATTTTGTTTTTCTTCAGCCATTCAGAGGTGGACTTGCTGGTGGGTTTTGCATCATTGTCCTGCTGCAGAACCCAAGTTTGCTTCAGCTTAAAGTCACGAACAGATGGCCGGACATTCTCCTTCAGGATTTTTTGGTAAACAGCAGAATTCCATTTATCACAGCAAGTCTTCTAGGTCCAGAAGCAGACCATCACACTACCACCACCATATTGTACTGTTGGCATGATGTTCTTTTTCTGAAATGCGGTGTTACTTTTACGCCAGACATTACGGGACACACAACTTTTGTCTCGTCAGTCCACAGAGTATTTTCCCAAAAGTCTTGGGGATCATCAATATTTTTTCTGGCAAAACTGAGACGAGCCTTTAGTCTTTGTCTTGGAAATCTGCCATGCAGACCATTTTTGCCCAGTCTCTTTCTTATGGTGGAGTCATGAACACTGACCTTAACTGAGGCAAGTGAGGCCTGCAGTTCTCTGAATGTTGTTGTGGGGTCTTTTGTGACCTCTTGGATGAGTCGTCACTGTGCTCTTGGGGTAATTTTGGTCAGCCAGCCACTCCTGGGAAGGTTCTCCAGTGCTGTTCCACAAATTTAGCACAGTGGCTAGATGAACAAATAACCAGACGCCACCTGATTCTAATATTCCATCATTTAATAGTAATGACTTTATGAATTTCTTCACTAATAAAATAAATAACATCAGAAATACAATAACAAATGTCAATTTTACAGCGTCTAACACTTCAGTTTCATCCATCGCACCCAAATATAAACTGCAGTGCTTTACAACTATAGGACAGGAAGAGCTAAATAAACTTGTCACTGTATCTAAACCAAAAACATGTTTATTAGATCCTGTACCCAGTAAATTACTGAAAGAGTAGGCGAAAAAACGCTTCTCAATATTATTAACTCATCGTTATCTTTAGGTCACATCCCAAAACAATTTAAGATGGTGGTTATTAAGCCTCTTATTAAGAAACCACAACTAGATCCTAGTGAACTGGCAAATTATTTCAAAATCTATTTAAACTATTTAAAATCTTCCATTTATGTCTAAAATTTTAGAAAAAGTTTTGTCTGCTCAATTGAGCTCCTTCCTGCAAAAAAAAAAAAGATCTGTATGAAGAATTTCAGTCAGGTTTCATGCCCCACCATAGCACAGAAACTGCACTTGTTAAAATTACAAATGACCTGCTTCTTGCGTCAGCTCAAGGCTGCATCTCATTGCTAGTTTTACTTGATCTTAGTGCTGCGTTCAACACCATAGATCATGACATCCTCATAGATAGATTACAAACCTATACAGGTATTGAAGGGCAGGCTCTAAGATAGTTTAGATCCTACCTGTCCGATCGCTACCATTTTGTTTATTTAAATGGGGTGTTTATCATCTCATTTATCATCAGTAAAATATGGAGTGCCACAAGGATCCGTCCTAGGTCACCTTCTATTTCCAATATACATGTTGCCCCTTGGTAATATTATTAGAAAATATGGGATTAGTTTCCACTGTTATGCTGATGATACTCAGACCAGATGAAACTTCTCAATTATCTAAGCTAACAGAGTGTGTTAAAAATGTAAAAGATTGGATGACCAATAATTTTCTCCTATTAAATTCGGATAATACAGAGATATTAATTATTGGACCAAAAAAAACAGTACATAGAATCTAGTAGATTACAATCTGCAACTAGACGGATGTACTGTTACTACTTCTACAGTCAAAAATCTGGGTGTTATATTAGACAGCAACTTGTCTTTTGAAAATCATATTTCCCATGTTACAAAAACTGCATTCTTCCATCTTAGAAACATTGCCAAGCTACGAAACATGTTATCTGTTTCTGATGCAGAAAAGCTAGTTCATGCATTCATGACCTCTAGACTGGACTATTGTAATGCACTTCTAGGAGGTTGTCCTGCTTCTTCAATAAACAAGCTACAGGTATTCCAAAATGCAGCAGCTAGAGTCCTTACCAGGTCAAGAAGATATGATCATATTACCACAATTTTACAGTCTCTGCACTGGCTACCTATTAAGTTCCATATCAGTTACAAATTATCATTACTTACCTATAAGGCCCTAAATGGTTTAGCTCCTGCGTACCTAACAAGCCTTCACACTACAATCCATCACGCTCCCTAAGGTCACAAAACACTGGACTTTTGGTAGTTCCTAGGATAGCAAAAACCACTAAGACTTCTTCACACAGGGCCATGTAGTTTTGGATTTTGTTTTCCCTTAATAATAAAAACCTTCATTTAAAGACAGCATGTTGTGTTTACTTTTATGTTAGTTACCTTTGACTAATATTTAAATTTGTTTGATGATCTGAAACATTAAAGTGTGACAAACATGCAAAAAAATAAATCCGGAAGGGGTCCAACACTTTTTCACACCACTGTAGTTTAGAGACCCTAAAATAAAGCGTTACCCAATAATATTTTTAACTTTTATTATTTTTAAAAAACACTTAGCTGACACATACCAGCATTACTGGAGTCTCCCGCAGCTCCAGCAAGAGCCTCATCATCAGAATCACTTTCTTCAGGATCAGCGTCATCAGAATCTGTCATGTTGATCTCATCTTCAATGAAAAATAAAACTCAGAACATGAAAAACATCTGCATTCAGAAGTCAAACACAATCACACACCATTTATAAACCATTCCTAAAGACACTACATTCTACAGTGAACACAAGACATATTTCAGAGAAGAGTTGCCTTAAACATTCCTGTGAGTTTAAAAGACCCGCTGTGCTACGCATGCTAGGATGGACGTACCTTCAATCTCAATGTTCTCCTAAAACATACATGTGATACTTTAAGAGCTACACTGTCTTTCAATAATAACTTAATGTATTTTAATGACAGGGAAGTTGTGGTCATTTAGTTAATAAGATCATTTAAAATCATAAAAGAACATTTACGTTACAGACCTTAAAAGGTACTGGTCAATATATTACTACAAATCTGTATTTAGAGCAGGGGTGTCCAGACTCTGTCCTGGAGGGCCGGTGTCCTGCAGAGTTTAGCTCCAACCCCAGACACACCTGAAGCAGATAATACTAGAAACCTCCAGGCAGGTGTGTGTAGACAAGCTGGAGCTAAACTCTGCGGGACACTAGCCCTCCAGGACCAAGTCTGGACACTCCTGATTCAGACATCGACTAATATTACTGAAATTGAAAACACGTCATTAAATTACATACATTTGGTAACAGCTAAGTATATCACAGCCCATGAAGACATCAGACTTCAGAGCATTCACTGTTGCACTGAAATAACAGTTAATCTGAAACATGTGAATACCTCCTTAACTCCTTCAACTGGGGCACAAAAGCTCTGCTCCTCATTCAACACATGCTCTTTGACAGGTGACATCTGAAAACAATGAAAAAAGCAAGGCTCATGTAAAGACGATTTCTTACAACATCAATCTAACATTTCATAAAATATGCAATGCACATTTTATTACCTACTCAACACAGTCCTGATCATCCAATAGTAACCGGTCCTTCTTCAGAGTCACCTGAAATTAAGGAAACAGAAATAAAAAAAATAAACATTCTACTGCAGACAAAGGATTCAGGGACTGTACAAATTGATAATGCACATATACTGGAGTCCATAAACACTGACTGATCACTGACACATGAAATCAAAAAATCAAATTTAAATTAAAATCAATCAATCAATCAGTCGCAGAACCTTCTCTACGTCTGTGTCTTCTGACTGGGACAGAGTATTGACTTCAAGAGTGGACGGTTCAACCACAATATAGAAAAGAACATCAAATTAGATATCTGTGACAATAAATGAGTGCATAAAATACTGATTTAAAACATTAAATTATTTTATAATCTTGCTTCTATCAATGTAATTTACAAGATTACAATATTTCAAACCAATATTTAAATTTTCAAGTGTTACCCAAGTTAATGTTCATGACTTTGTAAGTATTACATTACATGCATGTATACTGAAGTATGTCAGGTTGTGTGTATGTGTTTACACCTGTGTTACGAGGACCCTGTTCTATGAGGGCCATCATAAGAACATGGTCTTGACTTGACTGAAGAGTCTCAGTGTGTTATTAGTTTGAAAAAAGTCTGGTCTATTTGTAACCTTGTTATTACCGGGACATTGGTAACTAGACAAATGTGGACAGCTTATTTCAAGCATTTCTGTGTATGAGAAAAACTGGTGATTTGAGACACAGTGTCTGTGTTAGTTATACAGCATGAAACCAAGACTCACTTTTAACATCCACAATAATGCAGCAAACAATGTCTCTTAGAAACACATGTGGACAACGTAATCTGTTCTACTCTTTTAAGGACTAGCACAATTATTTCAAGAACTTCTTGGATACCTTTATAGCTGCTGTGCCCTGTTCAGAGTTCTTTAGGTTCTTTAGACACTGATTCTACTCAGTTATCATTTGAAAATACTGAAAGTTTTGAATAAATAATATGCAATCTTGGAGAATGTTATTTAAATAAAAAAGCCAAAATAATAATAATAATAATAATAATAATAATAATGATGATGATGATGATGATGATGATGATGACACAAATATGATAAAACTGCAGAATACAGTAGTATAATGCCTGACAGTAAATTTCAAACAAGGGGAACGACTTTTTACCAACTTATATTACAATATACTTAATCTAAAGGTAACAATTAGACATTTTGAATATCACATGGCCACAATGAGATGTGAATGATCCATATTTAGCCTAATATTTCACATTCACACAGCCCAATGTCATGGTGATAACTAGGGTCTTCAAATACCAGGCTTTTGTCAAACAAACGCCACACTGAAGGTGTTTCTCAATGTCAAGGATACTTCCTTAGCAGGACTGGTCCTTCCAAGTCACTTCCTTCAGAGGCTAGGTGAGGCTCCTCTTTAGCATTCGGAGAACACGTAAATGGAACAGGCTAGCAAATGCACGTCATTGCGTCAGTGAAAAGGTCAGTTTGAAGAACGCTGTGGTATAATGGTATAATATTAACGTTAAATTACTTTGGACAACTTAACTAGTTATTTATAAAAGAAATGCCGGTGACGCAACCAAGCTAACAATTGTTAAATGACAGGTCCGGTTCAGTTAGCCATCAATAACGTAATTTGTATTTGTATAAATTACAATCTTAATATGGTAGTAATTTGTACTGGCAAACTTTACTTATATATTTACTACAGTTATAACAAATGTTTGGTAACGTAAATAAAAACCGTTAACACTCCGACTCTAGGATTGTGGGTGATTTGAGAGCGCGAAGGCTACACATATGCATCCTTTCCTGTGTATGGGATATTTTTCGAACGAAGGACTCAGTCCTTGGTTGAAATTCCGAGGATCCTCGACATTGGAACAGTCCTTCGACGGATGTCGATGACGTAGCATCCTCGAAATTCTGGCTTCCGAGGATCCTTCCTTGACATTGAGAAACGCCTTGAGATTCTCATATGTTCTTATGATGGTCCTCATAAAACAGGGTCCTCGTAACACAGGTGTAAACACACACACAAGACCATGTTCTTATGATGGTCCTCATAAAACAGGGTCCTCGTAACACAGGTGTAAACATAGTCTTGATGTCACATTGTGTGTATGTTTACACCTGTGTTACGAGGACCCTGTTTTATGAGGACCATCATAAGAACATGGTCTTGTGTGTGTGTTTACACCTGTGTTACGAGGACCCTGTTTTATGAGGACCATCATAAGAACATAGTCTTGATGTCACATTGTGTGTATGTTCTTATGATGGTCCTCATAAAACAGGGTCCTCGTAACACAGGTGTAAACACACACTCAAGACTATGTTCTTATGATGGTCCTCATAAAACAGGGTCCTCGTAACACGGGTGTAAACGAGACACTTTAAAACAACAGAGAGGTGAAACCATCACAGAGAACCACACGTCATCCACCAGAGACAGATTTAGTACACGAGACATTTTAAAGGCATAGGAAGAAAATCCTGTCATCATTTACAAACCATCAAATGGTTAGTAATGTCTTATTTTGCCCAACAAAAGATATACAGGACTGAGACAACTTAATGGTGACTATATGATGACAAAATAAATCAACTCACCTTTAAGATCAGTGATGAACCTGCCCTTGAGCCCATTCTGGTCTTTCTGTTGAAGTGAACACTGTATGGCCTCAGCTTTCTCCTTCGCCTCGCACCTTCAGCCATCCTCTGTGTCTGCTTTAATAACAATAAGAACTGTTGGCCTCCATCTGACAATATTACGTTTGTTTGTTTTCAACTTAATATGCAAACGAATAATGACAGTTCTACTGAACAGAATATATGTGTAATATGATGTATTCTGTATATCTGTATTCTACAAAGCACTATACAAATAAAGGTGATTTTACTTATTATATACAGTAAGTATTGGGAAGTGAAAAGAGCACATCTCTGTGTTTATTAATTAAACCAAGCTGAACAGTAATAATATTAAACATAACTGCCCCTCCCCTTCACAGACTGTAGCCATGACAACAGATTATTATGATGGCTAGACTGTTCTATTACATTTACAGTTATACTGTGAACGAAAAGAAGTTAAACTGAAAAGCATTGTTGATTCTTGTTTGATGTTACTCTTAATAGAGGACACTTAGTGTAAACACGCTAGCGCCATTAGCATCACGCGCTAGCTGCTTTCTAAAGAGCACTGAAGACACTCACGAACAAGCCAAACTGAGCCACAAACTCTCAGAGAAACGATTTAACAGCAGTATTACTCACCTTTCATATAATAGTTGTCTCCAACAGCTTCACACCGCAGATGTCTTCACTTCAGGTGCACAGATTGCGTCCGGTCCAAACAGGAAGTTACAAACCGACACCCTTGCCTCGCTGATTAGAGCACGAGTATACGGGATTTATAATAATAATAATAATAATAACAATAATAATAATAATAATATATTTAAATAACCATCTATGAAACGTTACATTAATAGCGTTACATCAATATACTGATATTAAACTGAGTAATTACAGCTTTGAAGTCACATTCATACTTTATATGATGATATTTAAGGAATATGTTTAATTGCACGATCATTATGCATTTATATAATCATATACAATCGATAAATTATAGCAAAAAAGTGTTTAAATAATTACCAAACTGCATTAACTTACTTGTACGGAGCTATTAGCGGCAGAATGTAGCCCCGCCCACCGCCGCCATTTTGTTTTCGCGATTTCCCGCCCTCCGGTGCCGATCTAGCCAATCAGCGGCCTCCAAACTTACACAAGTGTAAAATATGCAAATTTTCGATGACGCGGATGCAGTACCGGGTCCGGGCTGCAGGGGCGCACTCCCGAGTTCGGAGGATACACAGTGTATAGTAAAATTTCAGGGTTTTGTGGTATATTAGGACATGGCGCGAAAATTTGAGAGGGAGCTTCTGGGACATAGAGAAAGGCATATACACTGTCGGAATTATAAGGACATGGGCCCTGTCCTCATAAACCCAAATGTCCCTGTAATGCTGGTGCGTATTCAGGTCAAAAGTCCTTGTAAACCACAAAAACCAACACACACACACACACACACACACACACACACACACATACACACACACACACACACACACACACACACACACACACACACACCTCACACACCACAAACTTAGAAATAACTAAAAACAACATTACACAGACACACCAAGCTAAATGGGGGCACATCATTACTATAGACCTCAACACTAAACCTTTTTTTGTTTATTTAATTTTTTTTAAACGTATTTTTATATATAAATTTGTTGTTGTTTTTTACCTTTGAAGCCAGAACAAAATTCTGCAGAGAACAGCCCAGTAATACCTATACACATACTTTTTCTTAGTTTATTTTATTTTACTGTATTTTATTGTTAATCTCCCTTTGTGAGATACTGAGCGTCTGCTGTCATTTTCCTCTGGCATCTGTCTCTGTTCATTCTCCCTCTATCCCTCGCTGTATGTGTGTAACAGAGAGTTTGTGGAGATCACTGAAGCGATTGGAGGTAAGTGTTGTCCCTGCATTTGTCTTAATTAATCTTTAATGAATCGGCCTCATCCTAGCCCCTCTCGCTCTCTCTCTCTCTCTCTCCCTCATAAATGAAAGATGGAGCTGAGCAGTGATGGTCTCGGTGCATCATTAAGGTTGAGCTGCTCATGAATCCAGCAGGTCTGTGGCCCTCACGTTCACTGCATGCTTTTGTTCTTCTCTCTAATATCTGACTAGCTGCTTTCTCTGCTCCCAGGTCTTGAGCTTTATTTAACATTGCAGTGTGTCTTTTCTGTGTGACTTTATTTTTGGGTAAGACTTTATTTCAGTAGTCCACTTGAGACATTCTACTAACGGTTGCACTTTATTTTACAGTACGTGTACTAACATGTACTTATAGTGTACTTACAGTGTATTTATCTAAGAAAGTTCTGGTAACACAAGGTAACTACATGGGGTAGGGTTAGGTTTAGGCGTAGGTACAGAGTTAGTACCTAGTTATTACATAGTTATTGTAAGTACAACTTACTCTTGTTAGATTATTAGTAAACTCTTTGTTTAAAATATACTAAAACTTTATTTTGATTATCCCAACCCGATCTCATGGCAACTCGTACATATTTTACGAGGTGGCTAATTTGTACGAATTCGTATGACCACACTCGTACAAATTCATACGATTTTTGCCAAATCGTACATATTTTACGAGTTGCACAACTCATATGAATTTGTACGTATGACCTACACCTAACCCCACCCCCGAACATAACCAACACTGGGGTTTAGACAACACTTATAAAATCATACGAGTGAGGTCGTACAAATTTGAGATAGCATTGATTATCCTCAATAGACAATCTACTGACTATAAGTAACTTTGTAAGTTTGCCTTTGTAATGTTACTGTTTTTCTCGATTGCTAACAATCTATAACTGATTAATTTGGCCAATATTTTTTTACAGTTCTTGAAACAAAGACACTAGGAGGAAAAATGAATCCTGCTAGTGGGAGACAAAGAGGAATAGGAGGGGAAAATAAAAACGAAGTGGATGAGCTCAAAGATCATTTGTTCCTGATGAACTACAAAGCACTATAGTTGACCATGTTCTTCTGCATGGACTGACCACGAGGGAAGTTGGCCAACAAGGTTTCAATACTGCTGACACATACAATATAATTGCAGTACATAGAAGCAGTACTTCAGATGAGAGAATTTTTTTTTTGTTTGAATTTGAATTAAAATATTTGAACTGATTTGTAGCCAAGTAGTCTTTTGTCAGAAAACTAAAACTGCTATAACAAATACTGTAAGGATACTCCCAATACTCTAATGCAAATTGGGAGAGGATGCTGAATGAATGAATGAATGAATGCATTTATTTACTATGCTTATTTATTTATAAATATAAATTGTATTTATTTCTGTAAAGTAACTGACAGTATATTCCAGTGTGCGTTTGCTGTATATTTTGTTGTTTGGTCTTTGAACTTTTCTCTTGTGCTTTTCATTTACTGTAAGATCTTTTTACAGTAGTGCAATGACAGTAAACTCTTCTTAAAGTTTATTTCTCAATTTTACTGTATCTGCACCCGTCTATTTATGCCACATGCTGTAACAATCATCGTCTAGCAAAAGTATTCCTATTTTCCAAAAGGAGGTTTTTGTAATAGTATTTTGGAAGTTTGCACAAGTTGGTGTGTAGTTTTGAGATTGTGTTTATAGTTGTGAGAAAATGGTGAATTGTTTCATGAACTGTGTGTTAGCAATCAAGAATTGTAATGAGAGTTAGCTGACGTTGTTGCAAATATATTTATAGTTAGTGGAATTTCAAAGTGGACTATTGAATTAAATTGCAATACAACAATTTTTATATTAAATAGCTATTTAAAGAGCTACTTATTTAATGTATTCTGGTTAATTTAGTAATGTTAAATAATATTTTACATTTGTACAAACAGGCTAAAATGAACATGCACCTCTTGAATTTTCACTTTTAGCCTCCTGTTTTACACTGCTCTGAGTCTGCAGAAGTTCTGTCTTGTGACGTTCTTGTCTTTCTGTGTGGGTAAATACATTTTGCTGTCTACTGAATTGAAGAGGTGTAGAAAAGAGAAAACTGAGAATCACAGACGTAAGAATGGTAGAAAAAGCCATGAGAGGTGATGAGTTTGCTAATTGATTTTGTGTAAAAGGAGAATACAGAGTACTGATCCCTGTGGAACACCATTGGATAACAGGTGGGTAGTTGAAGTCAGTCCATTGTATAATATCTGGTAGGCTCTGTTCTGGAAGTAGGACTTCAATCCCTGTGAGCAGTCATCCTGTTATGTCCAGTTCACTTAAAAAAAAATGTTTTGAATGGATCACTATTCACAACAGACAACCTGTGTGAGTAGAGGAACCATATAAAATATGAACAATTCTGCGGACTGAGCCATGTGTTCCCCGCAGGAGTTGTTTCCCAAAAACGTTCTTCTTCACTTTCACACTTTCTCTTTCCTTCATGTTCAGCGAGGCCTTTAAGGGCCTGGTTCATCAAAACTCTGTCACACAGCCATTCTTGCATCACATCCAAACTGTAACACTCTAAGCGAAATCAATCAACTGTTTTACTTCAGAGCAAAATCCATCACTCAGATCACTGTAACATACATTTGTCACGCAGCGCACTTTTTCAGCGCGATCGGTGAAGAGAATCTCACACTGCCTTCTTCGCCTCGGGAATAAACTTCCCTTACTTGAGAAGCTTGAATTAATAATTGCATGAAATTCCTGATCTTGTGGATTCTGGTTCAAAATGAGTAGATTTGACCCACGAAGATGTGTGAAACAATATTAAATTTGACCACATATTGAGCCTTTAAATTAGTGTGAAATGGAAAAGCAGGAGTTGGTTGTAGGATGCTTTGGGAAATTGCCGTTGCTCACCTTTTCCAAAATTTAGTTCCAATTTAAATCCACTTTAACCAGCTATGCAACGACTTGCAATGAAACATATAGGCTGGTCTGTTGGGGCAGGTTTGAGCTAAATTCTACAGGACACTGGTCCTCCAGGAGCAAAACTAGACCCAACTGAGTTACGTAATCAGGTGACAACTCTATTAAGCTACAGTTTGTGTGTGGCCCTGTTAAAGCCAGAACCTGTGAAGAAAATGATGCATCTTTACCATTTACAACAATCAGGACTCTTATCAGCTGTTTTGTTCTTCATAGATTGAGCACAGTCAGAAAAAGTAAATAAATGTGGTAAATAAATGACTCTTGACTTCAGCAATGAGGAACAGCATGAGTGAAAATCACTTATAAAAAACACAGCAGGTGATGTAAATACAAACTTGGCTTGATTCATTATGTGCAACTTTAACTGCATTACATACAACTCTGAGTCTTTTATACCGATACATTTCCAACTGCTCATAACTTACAATTAAATAAAGGACTACAGGTAAAAACGTTTCAGCTGTACTGGTCTAGCTAGCGAACCGGCATGGGCATCTTGTAAAATATTATATTTTTGAACAAACTCTATCGCTGAGAGAGATTTGCTGGTTAAGCTATAGTTACAAACCCACACCAGCATCCAGAACAAATCTGCTGGTGACCACGCTGGTCTCTTCAATAGAAAAGTGTGTGGTGTATTCATTTACAGGTAATTAGCACGAGTATAACAGTTTGCCATTTGCCTGTGAAATTTGAATGGATTAATTCAAAATTCATTTAAATATCTTCAAGAGGGTTAATGATAAAGTAGAGGTGACAGTGGCTGACAGAGAAGTACATGTAACACAGTTTGTGTGTCCCTCTCTACAGAACACAAGACAGAGAAACACAAGCTCTACAAGAGAAGATGATGTTGTGCAGAAAAATTATAATAATAACAAAAAAAAAAAAGGTGCTGTGGTTCATGTAGGCTGGAGGGAAGGTTCGTTTCACCCGTGCACACAAACATTATCACGCACGTATTCACACAACCACACACACACACAAAGTGAGGAAATTCTAATTAATGTGTTAATGACAACTGGACCTGTGCTTAGCTAGGGGAGTGTGTAATAAATTGTGATAATAAAAATGCATCACTGAACCCTTCTGAGGGTTTATTTAATGTAGTTACAAAAATGCCAGCAGCTGATGTGGACCAGAGAGCTTCCCCGTACACTTTATTTTCAACATCAGACCTCACACTGGGCACAGTACTACTCTCTCTCTCTCTCTCTCTCTCTCTCTCTCATCTCTCTCTCATCTCTCTCTCTCTCTCATCTCTCTCTCTCTCTCTCTCTCTCTCTCTCTCTTTCACGGTTTCTGTTTCAATTAATATTTAGTTCCAGGTGGAAGGTGAGTTTATAGTTTTGGTTAATTATATAAATTTAGGGCTGTTACTTCAATATTACACTTGCATTTTTTGCTGTTTTACAAAAAAAATATCTAAACATAGTCAGAAATATTCAGCCTAGAAGCATTTCATTTTATTTTTTATTGTGTGTGTGTGTGTGTGTGTGTGTGTGACATGACTTCCTTTCCAGGTGCTATTGCTGATTATTATGCTTTCTGTGGCATGTCTTTGACAGAACACATGGGTTCATGGGAAGCTGAACTCTCTAAATGCTATATGCTGAGGATGAGAGGATCTGGGCTGGTAGTCAGAGTATCTAATATGATGAACTTCATCAACGCCATTATTAGCATGCTGAAGTGGCTGAATCCTGATAAATTACTGAGTGCACTGAAGGGCACTGAGGGTTAAAGGTGCCCGAGTTCTGTACTCCTTCAGTTTGAACATGAATCATTAGCAGCAGCTGAACTAAAGCTGTACAGTACAGAGAGGAACGTCTGGAAACTTTCTCGTCTTTGATGTGGTACAAAGCCTCTTCTGTGCAGAGCAAACCCCTCATATACACACACAAAGGCTATGGAATACTAGCACACAATATGCACTACATGTAACACAGTATACAGCAATAATATCTCAATATAATAATAAAAACCATTCAGTTGGTAGTAGTATGCTACAGCACATTGTAGTGACGTAGTCACCATGTATGTTTACTTCAGTGTGTTACAAATCATTTTTAATCCAAAAAATAGTAAAAACAAATTTGATGATCTGAGAATATTATGAGCTAAATTATAAGATTAAAAAAAAAATGTCCTTTTTATTTAATGTCTCCCTGAAAATGTAAGAGTATGGGTTGTGGGATACAGTGTCCCATGCATACTCTAGCAGACTACTGTATATTTTGGCAAATGCAATTCCATGCATATGAAAAAATGTAAATAAACAAATAAAACAGCAGTTGAAATAATATGCAAATTATTACATAAATGGTAATAATAACATGGTAAATGCCATTCCAAACATAGCCAACAGATCCACAATCTTGGCCTTCGCATTCCCAGCAGTAATACAACAAAGCCAGCAGCAAGATCAACAATATTGGATTTTAAGCTTATAAAGGTGTCTCAGATTAAGCACGATACCCTCACAAAGGAAAGTGAGTACAAATGTAGCAGCTGGTCTCCAGATAAATCTGAAAGGAGAAGCGAGTTAGACGGGAGCCAGACACTGACAGGTCTGAGCACGTCAAATACTCCTGAAGCACTTGGAAAACAGACTTCTGGTGTTAATGGTAGAGGAATTTCAGAAAGAACGTCACTCTAATGAAACTTAAGAACATTGCCCAAACATCAGCCATATCTAAATTGATTTTTAGTGGTGAAGTAACTTAACTAAGAAGTTAGTGTTGCTTGCCTGTACAAAAATCAATGCCATAATGCTAAGGTGTTCGCCAAGGCATCGCTACACATTTTCTAACAGTGTTCTGCAGCGATTTTTATCAAATCTTATATGGTTGCTCGAGTCTTCTGGTTAGTGGTGAATCAAAAGACCAAAAAATAAAATAAAATATTTCTCAGTAGACATTGGACAGCTGCGGTCATATGAGCCTGCCTGTTTAAAATGAAATTATTTTATTTAAAAATGTCATGAGTGTGAACTGATCTCTGTGTATTTTATTAGTTATGTTAAATAATGAAATGACCAGATGAATTTAGAAATGGAATGATATCAGTAATGAAGTACAGCTCTCACAAAGTGCAAGTACGTCATACTAAATCAACCATATTCCCAGATCCAGTCTCTGCAGCTAACCTAGCCAATATTGGGATGTGTGGAGAAATTTTTGTTTGTTGACTGGGGATGGCCAGTCACTCTCTGGTTATCCTCAGTCAAGTCAGGCACCACGTCGCCTGGTTCTCAGAGTACCGGGTTCAAGCCTTGCCTACAGGCAGACTGTTGCAGAGGCTGAACATGCACTGTGACACCACTTAACCCTCAAGCTTCATCCAGGTCGTCTTGCCACAACATTGCCCTCTATGTGACACTGGACAGCAGCTCTGAGAGCACAAAGCCAGCCTGTAGCCTGCAGCTCTCTCACACACAGTTCAATCAACAGTCCTTCATTTCAGCTGAGGAACTGTGAACTCATTAGGCCTTCGGTGACCAGCGCCTCACCCTGCTGGGGTCACTATCTGGACCAGACACTGGGGTCAAAGCAAGGATCCACTCTGGGATGGATGGCTTAGGTCATTGTGTGGGCCACAGATGAACAAAACTGACGAGAGAAGCTGAGGACAAGAGGAGCTTATGATGGACGGAAATTAGATAAATTGTGTTTATGTAATAAATCACTCAGGAAAAACATGGCAACGATGAAACTCTCATCCACAGCACTAAGGAGCTTATTCGAAAACAATGAGTCCGACTTAGATTTGGGGTTTTCAGGTTTTGCACAAAACTAAATTATGTTTGAACCACATACCAGCTTTCTACAATGAGCACATCAAAGAAATAACTACTTGTTTGATATAACTTTCACATAATCTGCACTTTTTAGCCAGATTAAGTATATATACCAATAAGTACCAGATATAGATAGAGGCTTTTTTATTATTTTTTACATTCACTCATTATTACTCAGAAGTTATTAATCAGATCAAATATTGTTTGAATTAAAATATGTTTAAGAAAAAAAAAATAATGACTGTTTTATAAGCTCATGTTCAACTGGGTCAATTTTGACCCGGGAATGCAACAGCAGTATTGGGTCCAAGACCACCTTATTGAGTTTGACTTGAGTCCAAGTCCTTAATCAACTGAGTTTGAGTGGGATATGTTTATATGTTAATTTTATATTGTTATACTTCTGTTTATTTAATGTTATACATGATGTGTATGTTTTCTGTAATCTGAGTCTGAAAAAGCCTGAGTCCATGTCAAGTTTGAGCACAAATCCATCCAAGTGCGTCCAAGTCCGAATTCATTTTTAACTCCAGTTGAGTTCAATTACCACAACTCTGTGCAATAGGTGTCTGCAGTTTTTAGCATTAGTAAAGTTATAGCAAATATTCTGGTGCAGCTTCACTAAAAAAACAGTCCACTATTAGAGAAAATAAACCAGCAATGCTTCTTAAAATATTTTATTACAAACAAACATGTTTCGGCACACAGACTGTTTTTTAAGAAAATGTATGTTTTTTTTTTTTTTAAGGTCCAGTCCTCACTATTAACTATTGCCTCAATGAACTCCTAATTACTGATCATTAATAGTTAGTAAAGTAGTTATTAAGTATGGGGTAGAATAAGGGATCTAAAATATGGTCTTCCAGAATAAGGCATTAATATGTGCTTTATAAGTTTTAATAAACAGTGAATATGCTATTAATATGCATGCTAATAGCTTATCGTGAGAACTGCTCCCTAACCTGAAGTGCTACTGAAATTTTTGGTTGACACTTTATTTTAAGTTGCCCTTGTTACACATGTTAAATGTATTTACTATTATAATAATAATAAATAAAAAAATCGTATGCATAATTATATGCGGGTAACCCTAAACCAAACCCTAATCCTAACCCCATAACCATATGGTAAGTACTTGTAGTTAATTAATATTACTCAGTATTTAAATATATTAAGGACACCTTGAAATGACATTGTTGTTTTTTGTTGTTGTTGTTGTTGTTGTTTTATGTAAACTAAGTCAGAGCTAATGAATGATCAAGTCTAGAGCTTATGTGAGCAGGTAAACCAAGCTTATATCCAGCTCTTCGTCAGTTTTCTGCCCACTTACTAAAAATAAAAAGGATAAGAATACTTAAAAAAATACTTATGGGTAATTTATACTCAATAATCAATTGGTGTCAAACACATTACAAAAGTACAAAAATAACTGGAAACACTTTAGAATAAGGTTCCATTAGTTAATGTTAGTTAACTACTTTCGTTAACATGAACTAAGCAAGAACAATCCTTCTACAGCATTTATAAGTCTTAGTTCATGTTAATTTCAACATTTACTAATGCATTATTCAAATCAAAAGTTGTGCTTGTTAACATTAGTTAATGCACTGTGAATTACCATGAACTAACAATGAATAACTGTATTTTCATTAACTAACATTAACGAAGATGAATAAATACAGTAATAAATGTATTATTCATTGTTTGTTCATGTTAATTAATACATTAACTAACATTAACTAATGGAACCTTATTCTAAAGTGTTACCAAATAACTTGTTCCATAGGTCATACCTTTCTTATTTTTTCCTGATAGTTCCAAGCAATACACAATGCGAATTGAATGTATATATGTGGAGGAATTTTACATGAGAAAGGAAAGATATTTTTTTTTTATCTTAGTTCCCATGATACTGCAACAATTATTCCCTGCCTGCTTGGTGGTTGTGTTGTTTTAGTTGAGAATGTTTGTTATCCTCTCTCCCGCTCTCTCTCTCTCTTTCTTTCTCTGGCGAACAGTATTAATCATAATAGAGAGTGTTATTTATCACCTGCCAGTCCAGAAATGATCGTTTTGGCACCGCTGGGCAGGACAACCAAACGCACCAAATTAAATAAAACATTTAACCACATACACACACATGCACAAACACGTGAACACACTGCGTTTCACGCCACACAACAAACAAACAACCAACCACACACACTCTACCCAAGTTCACATATATTCCTTCTGTGTTCATCCCCAGCTTTTTTCTCTAATTCCTCTGATAAATGGGATTTAAAGTCACGTTTAGTAGTACATGACTAAAATGAGTTTTGATGTCCTATGTAATGTGTCTGTTTGAATAGGTTTGGTCATTTATTTTCTTCGAGCTGTGCTATCAGAATATGTATGTTGGTGCAGTACACTAAAAATGAAAGGGAATTATACAGTAGGGTCCAAAAGTCAGAGACCGCTTCTGGTCTGGACAATATGGTCTTGGACTAAGACTACAACACTATATCATACACACGGCCCTTAAACTTTAGGCTGAAGAAAAGTCTGTCATTGCACTTGTGTCCCTTTCAGGAAAAAGAGAAGGATGGAGGGAGAGAGAAAGAAAGAGAGGCAGTGGAGTGACCTTAATGTAAAACTGTACTTAATCACACCGCAGCCAGATCAATAGAGAGTCCTGGGTGGCCGTCCGTGGGGCCGTTAGCAAACGCAGTGTAGCAGGGAAGGAGAACTTCTTTGATAACCTCTAGAAATACACACAATTTTTTCTTAGCGACCGGTTTTCTGTAGGTTTGTATTTGTGGGTTCAGCAGAAGAAGTTTGTTTTGGTGGCTGAATCCACTGTTTTAGCAGATGGAGGTCAGCTGTGAAACACATTCTTGGACACAGATTGCGAGATTGATTTGTGGTACAGTGCGTCAGCAGGGATTAATGAAGTGCTACAGCTTGGCACACAGATGCTGTCTTGAGATCTCTCTCACTTCGGGATCGTTCATTCAAAACAGGTCCTTGTTCATCTCTAGACTATTCAGAGGCAGGAATAACGCAGCCTGTCCACCGAGATGCCTCCTTTGGAGAATCTGATACATGATGTTTCATAAGTCAAGCCATTTTCTCAAAGGAATACTTCACCAAAAAATTAAATTTTGTCAGCATTTACTCACCCTCATGTTGTTCCAGACCCATAAGACTTTCTTTCATCTTTGGAGCACAAATGGAGATATTGGAATGAAATCCAGGGGATTTCTTTACATCCACTGACAGTCTCATAAGAGTCACCATCCACTGACAAGTTCATAAAGAGATTATGAAATTAATCTATATGAATTGAACGGTTTAGCCCAAATTTTGTGAAGTGATTTGTTCGCTATATATATATATATATATATATGTGTGTGTGTGTGAAGAAAATATTTAATTTAGGCTTTTATTCACAAACCATGCAAAATCAACACACACGTCAGTTATTAAGCACTTTCAGAAAAAAAGGTAAAAAAGCTGTCACTGGGGTGGTACCTTTTCAAAAGATACACTTTTTTACCTTTTAAGGAACTTATATGTACACTTTAGGTACTTATAAGTATCTTTGAGGTACCAATATGGACTTTTTGTGTTATGTTTTACATCTCTTCATGTAGATAATCTCTTCATGTAGATAACAAAAGCACATAACTATTCAAGCAATGAACCACTGGCAATGGATCTTTATGGCTGCGATGAGGCTCGATAGACTGCATGCTACTCATATTACAACAAAACATTTGTTTTACCTGTAGTTTTAAGACAGATGACAGTATATTTTAAGTTTCATTGGTTTATATTGGTCCAAATTATTCTGAATGACTGAATGAATTAATGAATTAATTAATTAATTAAGCATGGTCTAGTACAGAACTTCCCACTTATGTGTGTTAGACACTGAGAAAGAGGGGATGAGAAAGAAAGAGAGAAAGGCTGAATGAATGGTAGAGACAGAGTATCAGAGACAGAGAATGGGTGCAATTGCACCAAACAAAGCTACTCAGTTTGAGGCAGTAGCAAAATGCTGAAAGAAATCCATTGTGCTAGCTCTGTTTCAGCTCTGACAGAAATGAAATTGTGTCCAGAGACTTTTTATATCGCAGCACAGTCTGAGACAATATTGCCAGTGGCTCAGAGTCGGCTGTCTAATGCACAGATCTCTCTGCGTTTGCAAAAGCAGATCACAATCCTCATTCCTCGTTGACTAAAAAAAAAAAAAAAAAAAAAAAAAAAAATGTACAACTCTCATTTATCTTAGACATAAAGTTCCCCGAAGGACCGAAACCTGGAAATACTTATAACTTGATTTCCTTTTCCACCAATGGTTATTATGATGAAAGATTGTATACTTATTAACATACGTTCAGTCCAATTGTTTGTTGGTTGAACCATGAAGGTTTAGATTTAATTAGGATTTAATCTATATTATGTTTGCTTTATGACTTTGTTAGATTAGCCTTTCTCTTTCATTTCAAGTCCTTCGTCAGTGTGTATGTCTCTCGACTCTCGCTGGAATGGTTTGTGTTTCATGAGGTCTAGTTGATTCAAATCAACTACATTATAATGGGCTTATAGTTGTTCCTCCACACAGGAAATTATATACTGCTGTTTTTATGTATTTAAAAACATCTCTGATCTAGAACTGCAGGCCTTGCTCATTATGAGCATTTTTTGCTGTAAACATAATAATAGGGTCGTGCATGTGCATTGCACATGTACAGGTAGATGTGAGGTCAGGCCTGATTCTCTCTTGTATTGAATAAATTGGAGCGGCTGTGCTGAAAACTCACACAGCAGTATAAACACACAAAGACACACTGATGTAATCAGCACTGACAGTGGAGGCTCACAGATCAGAGACTGAAGCGAGAGAAGAGTGATGATAGTGGGAATGGAGTTTATAGCTTTATATTAAAATAGCACAGAGACGTGGTGGAGCAGACGGAGCGACCACAGAATAAGACTGATTATCCTGAGACAGATAGAGTGAGTCTGTGGGAGGCAGGCTGAGGCACGTAAGTTGTGCAGTGTTGAGAGCGTTGTGTTGTGGAGTGTGTTGTGCAGTGGTGTAATGTGTTGTGCTCTGTTGCTCTGAGATGTGCTGCTATGTGATGAGTTGTACTGTGTTGCCCTGTAGTGTGATGTATTGCACTCTGCTGTTATGTAATGTGATTTGTGTATTGTTATTTGTCTGTGGTGTACGGTGGTGTACTGTGTCCTATGTTATGCTGTGATGTGTTGCACTGTTATGTGATATGCTGTGCTGTTATGTGATGTGACTTGTGTTATTATATTTGTCTGTTGTGTATGCTGTACTTTATGCTGTGTATGCTGCTGTGCTTTATGTGTATTTACTGTGATGTGATGTGATGTGATGTGATGTGAAGTTCTGTGCTTTTCTGTAATGTGATGTTATGTCATTTATTATATTTGTCTGTGGTGTATGATGGTATGCTGTATTGTTATGCTTTAATGTAGTATATGCTGGGATGTGATGTATCGTGCCAAGCCCTATCATGATGTGATATTTTGTGATGTGATGTGCTGTTTTAATATATTTGTCTGTTATGTATACTATACTGTACTATGCTGAGATGTGTTGTGCTACTGTATAACGCAACAAATTTAGGTTACTATAAAGGTGATTATAACATCAGTTGAAGGTTACAAAAAATGTTTCTTAAAACATTGTTCGAACTGTCTTTTTCTTTTAAGGTTTATTTTTAATTTGTAATTTGTAAATTGTAATCTAAGAATGTTAAAACGTACAGTTTTCCTGTTGTGATTCTAATGTTGTTTGAAGGTTCCATAACATTATTCTGACCCAGAATCAATGTTTATCTATAAGATTCTAAGAATGTTGTCTCTCAGTGTTATGGGAATAGTTAAGCACAAATAACAACTGGAGTACGAGAATGTCATCATTATAAGAATTTTCATCAAATATTAATAATGCTATAAGAATGTTCCATATACTTTGATATAAGAATAACCTCTAAAAAAAACTATAGTTGTAAAAAATCTGTTAGCTGTGATTTGTAGCTCTATGATATGAGGTCTTGCACTATGTTGTCATGCTGTGATGTGATGTGATGTATTGTGCTTTTGTGATGTGATGTGTTTTATTATATTTGTCTGTGCTGTATGTTATGCTGGTATGCTGTGTTATGCTGTGTTGCCCTGTGTGGTCATTTGCTGATATGTGACTTGTTGTGCTGTGTTGCCTTGCATTGGGATGTGCTGTGATGAGTTGTGCAGTGCTTTTGTTACCCTGTGATGTGATGAATTGTACTGTATTGCCCAGTATTGTACTGTGGTGTGTGCTTTTAGTTCATAATTCATCCTGAATCTCTGCTTCTGACCACAATTCATTTCTTAAATAAACACATATCATTCACATGTTCTACGAGCAGCAAAAATCTTCTAATCCAGTATATTCTTTTCCAGATTCCAGGTTAAGAAAACATATCAGAATACATTTAAGATAGCGAATGCATTTCTTCTAAACAAATATTTTGCTATTGTGCTATCGCTAACACGCTATGCTATAGATACATTTTGTTGTATTTCTTTATGCTGTGTTTCACATGCATCATGTATTCTTGGCATTCTCTGAAGTACTTGGTAAATCTAATCACTCATTACATGGTATATTTCAGAGTACCACAGTATTTTTTTATCTCAAAGCATCACTGTAATGCAATAGTAGCCTACTTTTTTGTATAATGTTTATTTAGTACACCGAAGTTATGCATTTAAATAAACAGTGGGTCATATCATTGAATGTTTCAGCATCAGTGTGTGTTCCCACGGCTGTGGTGATGTGTTAAATGGACTGAATTGCGTAATTGTGTGTGTAGGTCCAGGGGCGTCTCTAACGGTGCTCCCGAACTCTTTCTGTACACACCTCATTGCTTTACTGGTTCCCAGTCGGCATGATTTGCCTAATATTCCTCTTACGAAATGTTTAAAACCACATCCACACCCGCACTTAACCTGGAATCTTTTTAAGACCCTCACCATATTTAAGCTTCATTCTCATTTAGCATAAACAAGTGTGCTACCACCATGCCTGGCGACCGGCGCTAGCAAGGTGGAACCATGTCACTATGACACTCGGGGGACCAAACAGATGGCGAAACACACACAAACACACACTCTACTGGACATAGGAGCCCTCACACAGGCAGACATATTGTTCTTCGATGCATAGGAGCCGGACAATCCTACACCGAACAGAATGTGTCAGTCGTGTAAGTGCACTGCTCCTCCCCCCGTCTGAAAACAATACAGATTGTTCTAGATGTTGATTAATGGCACAGATATAAAATGTAAATGTTTGCACTATTGTATGTGTCCTCTGCTGTTGTGTGGAAATGCGGGTCAGACATCTTAAAGTCAGCGTGGTGCTGAGCAGGAGGGACAAGGATCAGCCAGGGGACAGCAAATGTATTCAGATTATACTGCTGCTCAGGACGCATCCCAAAATCTCCCTGTTTGATTTTAGCTCATTTATCATTATTCTCTTTGGCAAGCACAATGTCATCCGCTCCCAGAAGAATTATAGGATTGCACTGCAGAAGACAAACAATTTACTGGCACTTTGCCTCACTGAACAACACTGTCTGCCTGCCAGCTCCCATCCATTTCACTGTTCGCACCATACGTCACAACACAGAACGCACACACATACACTGTTTGAACGGGCACCAACAAACTTGACACACACTGAAACGAACAAACATGTTGTATGCATACACATATACGTAAGTGTACACAGCACAGACTTGATTCAACATATGATTCAAGCAAAGCATTTGTAACAAACACCATCTGGAATCACATTTAGCGGTTCCTGCTAACATGCTAAAGGTCATGCTTTTCGCTTTCTTTCAAAGATGAGTATTCTGGTTGTCGTTTTTTACATTGAAATGTCGGCGTGTGATGCTCATATTTCAATTCATGTATGAACCATTGGTTTAAAATTTTCCAAGGGTCCTGATGTTTGTTATGACATCCGCTTCGAACATTACAATGCACACGGGAACCTTTAATAACTATACAAGAAGTGAATTCACTTTACCGGCTGCAGAATTAGGCCTAAAGCAAAGATAGTGTTCAAAGACAAAATTCTTTAAAAAAACAAACAAAAATAGAAACCATCACAGATATTACAATGGTTTCCACTAAAAAAAGACCAATACAGACATTACAAAACATCTTCACCATTAAAACCATTAGAAAATGGTTTCCTGTAGTGCGTTTTGGGACATATTCAATTAGGATTTAATGGTTTTAACAAGCCACCAACAGAAGGTTACCAGTTACCAGTAGAGTCTAATAGGCATCATCACAGTTTCCATTAAAACCAGTACAATTCCCATTATAACCATTCAAATTCTGTGATTGTTTCTATTGTGTGTATGTGTGTTTTTTTTTTCAGCAGGAATCGCTCTGTAATTTTCATTTGGTAAGGGCAGAAATTATAATTCATCCCTTTGGGTGTGGGAAGCATGGAATTTCAAGGAAAACAGAAAGTGTGCAGATGGGAGAAAAGGAAAGAAACACAAATGGTGGGCTTGGCGGCATTTTCTACTGAAAACTCCCTGTTGGTTTCTGCCGCAAATGAGCTGTGAGGAGCTGCCGCGGGCCTCAGCGGAACGAGTGGAGCGGTAGCAGAGGACAGGAAGGAGGGATGAAGTGGAGGGAGGGAGGGAGGGAGGGGGCTGGAAGCAGCCTGACAGCACAGGCCCTGCTCCCCCCCCCCAGTGTCCCGTGCTCACTCTGTCCCCCTCAGCCACCGCATTCTCCAGACATTTACATTATTCAAAGATAAATGCATTGTCAATTCTGTGTCTCCACACACTAGATATGTGCGCTGCTCCACTCCCAGTACTGCCAAGGGTCTCTCACCCCTGCTGCCCACAAGACATGCTACAAATGAAATCAAATGGATACTGCTAGAGTGTAGAATAATTTAACCTCACAAAGGGTGTGCGTGCGTGCGGTTGCACCATGATTAAAATACAACGTACAAAAGCTCTGTGAATTTATCACTACAATGTCACTTCGAGTTTTTGCCCTAGATTGTGTAAGAAATAGCCAGTGATTTTCGACTTGTGCTTCGATATATCTCCATGTCATTTCTTGTCATGTGTAAGCGAGGTTGTCCCTGTGAGAGAATGTGATATTGATTAAGTGCATTACTATGTTCTTGCACTGACAGATAATAACCTGTTCAGTTCACCCTTCTCGTGCATACATTATGCATCAGCAAATTTGTATGATGACGTATGGTCATCCTTGCTACAGTCTGCACAAACACAATGATCACTCTCTTTTCTATGAAGATAAACCCTGTTTTTCAATATTATGACATATCACCCTAAATCTCCATTATCATCAAGTACTGTGTGTGTGTGTGTGTGTGTGTGTGAGAGAGAGAGAGAGAGAGAGAGAGACATATGTATCTATCCAGTCAGTCTTTGTATATGGGTCTGCAGAGAATCAGATTTCCTAATGAAGGCAATCTCAGAACACTCCTGAGATCCCCTGCAAACGACATGGGCTTTCATCAGCCTTCTTGTGTGATCATAACATGGACCATAATGGACCCAGTCTGCCCACCACTAATTACCCATCCGGCTCACACCGAGCTCCCCTTACACAACCCAGAGGACTCCTGACTGAGCAAGAGCTTTACGGAAAGAGACCAAGAGAGACAGGAAAGTGTTATTGTAAATACGTGTTGTACATACTCTCACAAACACTCTTGTGTGTGTGTGTATATATATATATATATATATATATATATATATATATATATATATATATATATACACACACACACACACACACACAAGAGTTTATTATAGAATATTAAGATAATCACAAATGATTCAACAAGTATAAACAAATATGAACATAATGTAGAAGAATAAAAGTATACAAAAACTATACCCAAAAATTACTATAAAAACACTACAAACACTAATATACTCATAAGCAACTTTAAAGAGATATGTCTTTACCCGCCTTTAAAAAATATTAATACTAGTGGACTCTCTCACTTCACAATGTAAATCATGTTAGAAATTACAATTTCTACCAACAAGGACTATCCCTAAACATGACCAATGTTATGGGCAGAAGTTGATCGTACGAAAACATACAAATGAGATTATACTAATTCACATGAATGGCCACCAATTTGCCAAATGTACAGTAGTTATGCTTTGCAATGAGCCTGTTGTTTACCACTATTTACAGTGCATCAGCATTACCAACGCTATCTCCTGACCAATTTGGACGTATTTTAAGAGGTGGCTAATTCATACGAATTTGTACGACCTCACTCGTATGACTTTATACAATTTGTCTAGACCTCAGTGATGGGTAAATTTAGAAGTGGGGTTAGGTGTAGGTAGTTTGTACAAATTCATACGAATAATATAATTTGTACGAGTGTGGTCTAACGAATTCGTAAAAAGCTTGCTTTCCATCCAACCCAATCTCACATTAAATGATAGTTGAATTCATATGAGTTAGCTACCAATTTAAAAAAAAAGTTACAAATTGCCATGAGATTGTATTCTTTTCATCTCAGATACCTGAAACTTCTGTTAATTTGCACTTTTCAAATACGCAACATCATAGCAAATATCAACACATTTCCAAAGCAGACATATGAAGTAGATGCACAACTGACAGATTCAACAATCACAGCAATAATCTCAGGTTTCATTTTCATAAACAATGACTGCAGGGCTTATTATGTGTTACTGCAGCTTGTATTAGTCTGCAACCTGATCGGCTCTCTCACTCTGAGATAGATCATAAAAGTGGCTGATGTAATGCAGCGGAGTGGAGCGTGGAGCTGTGCTGGAATATAACAGGATATTTGTGCTCTGTAGTCACCTGTGGATGTGAGTATGATAAAGATCTTTTCTGTGCTCAGGTAACCATTCAGAATAGATCTTACATAGGTGTCTCCCGCTCTTGATAAGATGTTTAATTACCCATTTTTAAGCTTCCTTTTTAAATAGAAAGACTGTGACGTTTAAAACCCAAACCCATGAACAAAGCTGTCCGCCAGCCATTTTTCATATTTAATAGTGGGAGGCCATTTTACAGAAATAACGTGTCTGGGATTACAAATGAAAAGTAGAGAGATTCATTCTTTATCATGCAGACAGATTAAATTCCAAACCCTGTTACTGTAATAGGTGCACTTGTAACTCCACATAAATTAGAGCATTAATTCAATCAGCTTCTGTTTTAAGCAAAAAAACACACAGCTCAGAATCCAGAAGTGTAATTTATAGCGAAGACAGGTTCATTTTCAAAAACAATCAATTTCTCTGCACGTCTGAGGGCTACGATGATGCTCTGTGGAACTCGGAGTGTCTGAATCTCTCATCGTAGAGCCAAATAAAAGATAAATGAAGATGTATTTTATTCCGTCATAATTTCCCACTGAGAATGCCATAAAGGATGACATCCATATGGATCAAGGGTGGGGGTGGGGTGTGGTGTTTTTATGTGGAGTGGTAAAGTGCTCCTGTAATTTATGGCATCTTTCCTGTGTGATCTGTTTGTCTGTCAGGATGGTGGAGGAGAAAGAAAGGACTGGCCTCTGAGAGAGAGAGAGAGAGAGAGAGCATTATGCTAGGTTAAATATCCTAATGATCAAAATAAATCAAAATCATCAACTGCTGGTCAGTCAAATATACAGTATGCTGAAAATCTTGCACATCTGGAAAAATGAAGAAAAAAATAATATGATGCCAGTGTGTTTGTTTGTGCCAACGTGTAACTAGTATCTATTAGTCTTCATTAATTTCAAGTTTATGACAACTGTATCTTTGCCCCAAATAGAGGCCATAATATAATGTGATGATGTATGGAGACCTACACCACTCTTTTTTCACACTGTCATTTTCTCATTCTAAAAAGAGAGAAATTGGTGAAAGGGCATTGTTCAACAACTAAACTTCAGGAATGTGCTTTTTCAGCAATGATTCAGACACGTTTGACCTTATATGCTGACTTTTAGGAAGAGCAAATATACTGTTTCCTGGAAAAGAACCAACTACACGTGAGTCAAGCTCTGCTGTTTAATCGGTCATACACACTGCTCTCAGAGTAGTATGTTTTGGCTGACATGATCATGTCATGTCAAACTCAGGGCACAGAGGGGACAAAGAAGGATTTGGTGCTCAGTAATGACAGTTCTTGGATTGTTTCTATTGAACTGATCTGTGTACAACCCTGTGTAACCCGCTAATTTTTCTTATCTTAATTGTTTGAGTTCACACCCAACATAAAATGTAATCAACTTTATTATTTGAAAGAAAACCTGGCTTGTAATTTGTTAACATTTCCTGTAGGAATATTTCAGTCTCTCCACCTGGAATACAAAAGTGTTGCTGTCCTGAAATTAAGTCGCTGCATTTGCTCTGTAAAAAATCACTGCTGATAATAATATCAGTCTGGACACTTAACATGGATTGGTAGACATTATTGCATTCAAACGATTAATCGCATCAAAAAAATAAAAGTTTTTGTTTACATCAGATATGTATGTGTGCTGTCTTATTTATATATAAATACACACACATGCATGTACATATTTAAGAAATAAAGAGTATGTATTGAATATATTTATTTATAATATAAATTATATGAATATAAATATAGACATGTAAATATGATTTTGGATTTTAAATGCGATTAATCGCGATTAAATTTGAAAGCACTAGTAGAAATATTGTTTTCTATTATTAGTTCAGGACTTCAATTCAGTGATTTTATAAGAACTTTTATAAAAATTTACACCGAACACTTGAGATCAAAATAATCCAGGGGTGTAGTGTTGTGATTAAAAATTGCACCTCATAAACTCTCTACCCAATGCAAATGTTCAACGATTCAAAATGTAAAGCGGCAAAATTATGCTTAACGATTTAATCTTTTTTTTTTTTTTTTCAAAGCACAGTTTCAGGACTACATAGCTTAATATTCATGAAATATTCATGCAATCAGTAAGGGCATTTAGATGCTAAAATCTACACCATGAGTAAAGTTTGAATGAACTGCTTGTTTGATGTAGCCTATAGGCACTTTCATCTTGACAGCGAGAGCAGGGTGGTGACAGAGCAGATGGGGAGCCAGGCCTTCCTTCTTTCTCTTCATCCGCTTGCTCTGGAACCAGATCTTCACCTGGGTCCTGCTCAGGTGCACAGCGCGATCTATTTCGGTTCTTCTTGATTTGCACAGGTACTTATTCGGTTCTTCTTAATTTAAGTAGTTGTTGAAGTGAAACTCATTCTCCAGTTCAGTGAGTTGTTTGGTGAAAACATTGAGGGCAGCAGTGTTTGCCTGTAAAAAGTATAGACAATGCAATAAAATATATATATATATATATATATATATATATATATATATATATATATATATATATATATATATATATATATATATATATATATATATGAACATTTATACATATACATTTATGTTTGTTGTAGGTATAATACCACATTTTAAAACGAACAAACGTCATCCCAACATACTGTTTTGGCATATTAATCCAAGTCTACTGTTTGCTCTGACAGCTAAACTAATATCGCAACATACCTGAGAAAAACGTTGGGAGCTGCCACCCTAATAAGCACGCGTTTTATCTCATTGCCTAAACTTGTATTTGTCCAGAGTTATTGTTGGAGCAATGCTCGTTGAGATGAGTGTAGGTTTCCGTGCAGCATGCATAAACTACAGTTAAACCAAGTCAGGGACCCGTGTAACCCCACTCTCGAGCGTTTCTATCATAATGCACTTCAAAAGAACCTTGAAGCAGGTTCGAGGTTAATCGGGTGTTGACATGATGATCCAGAATGGTTCTCGTCAGTCCCTCTCGGGTGCCTCCGGGGTAAGACGGGGCCGCACTCTTCCTCTGATCCTGACAGTACTTGGCCGTGAAAGTCATAAAGTTCCCACCCGGGTAACAGTTGAAGAACGAGGTCATTATGTTTCTTAAAGCGCCACTTTAAACGGTGAATGATAGCTCGCGTTTCTTGTCTTCATTACCTAACTGTACTTTCTGTCTCAACATGTAAATATTGCCTACAACAACGAGGGGAGGGGCCTCGCTTTACTCTGACCAATCGAGAGCGACCCATGTGTCGGCTGGCCTGGGGGCTTATAGTGCTCAGTATCTTTGTTTCTCAGAGCGCTTCAGCGCGTAGTAATAATAATCTGGATCTGATTCATTTTATGAATTTATATACCAACCTCAAGACATTATTTGTTTTGTTCGCGAACTGAAATTCTTTTGCAGGATTTTCAGGGGCCTCAATGTCAAATTCACACGCCATTAACAGTAAAGCACATTATTAAGCTGAAACGCATGAATTACTCTCCTCACAAGGGTTAATGCCATATTTTCTACCTATTAGTTAATCTAAATTCAACTAATATATGTTTGTTTCCGGCTATACTGTGTTCTGTGTTCAAGAATCATAGGTAAGAATAATCAAAAATATTCTAAATGCTTCTCTCATCATTAAAGCGTGTGATGAATTGAGTGCTTGGTTCTGCGGTTTTTGTCCCTTTTGAGCTGAAGATAGACGCAGCGCATCTGGCTTCTGCCCTCGGTAGACTCGGAACTGCTGTCGAGGAAAATTGTGCACAATCAGTGATTGATGACCTCAAGCTACCAAATACCCATGACAACTGCAGCGCTCAAACTAAGACTTGCACTATTTTTCTGCAACGTGTTATCGAGAGCTTTTAATTTTAAGCCGATAAAACATAGGGAAATAAAGCGTAATGGCTCGCATTACGCGACGTAAAAGTGAATTGGTTGCTTCTGTCAAAGCCCATTAAAAAATATGAACAAGCCGCACTGTTCAGTTTACTCAAGAACAGACCCGTGAGAAATTGTAGCCTAACCCGTTGAGGGAAAGCATGGTTTTCTATATCCATAAGACAAATCCATGATTAAATACTGATTTTCACATAGGCAAACGATGGTTTGTGAGTTGGTTGGTGTTTTAGAGCTCAAGAGACAATGATTTGACTGCTAGTCAAATCTAACAGACCGTTTTGGGGTGTTGTTTCTTGTTCTGATGAGACAAGATGACCTAAATTACATCTGAAATGTGTTTTATTATTATTATTATTATTATTATTATTATTATTATTATTATTAGAACATTCTCATAGCAGCATCAAAGCAAGATGGCTTCCAATTGATGTGGCCCAATTAATCAGAAATATAAATTCGTGTTCCGATATTTTTTAAAATATCCTATGAATATTTTTGTCATATAGCTATTTGTTAATTGTCTTACTCAGGCTGTACGTGTTATTATGGATTATTATCCCTTATTACAGAAGTAGAAAGATGCGTGTAATGTTAGGACTCCCTTTTTTGATTAGCCTAACTTATTTTTTGTGTCAAACAATTTATTTCCTGAGCGGCAGTGCAATGAACCCTTACTAACTTTTTATTTTTTTTTTACATTCTCATTTCATTGATACCTTCTAAATACTGAAAATACAAATAAATTGCTGATGATCGAAGAAAACGCTTGCGGATACCAGAACGTATCGTTTTAATATATGGCGCAAGCAAAATTCATTAGAAGGTTGGACAAAACAGCATATATAGCCACAGGAAACAAATGTTACATTTGATTAGAGGCCTTTATTTTCCTTTTAAACACTTTCCTCCAGTGCACAAATCTTAAGAAAATTTGTTTAGTTAGACCCCACCCCCATTCGATGTAGGCATTGCTCTTTGTTATCTAGTCGTTATTAAATAGACTGATATTTTATTTTAATAACCGAGACTGTGAAAAAATCTATGTCCTTACCCTCTGTGGTTAAAGCATTTGCAGCTCTATGCCACTATGCTTTGAGTTCTCTCTCATCCATGCCATGATTGCAAGCAGAGTGTGTTGTCACAGTCTCTCTCTCTCTCTCTCTTAGGAAAAAGTTTGGCCTCTTGCAGTTTGAAATGTGTTTCCACAGTTGAGAAAGCAAAAAGCTTTGTTCATAAGGAGCTGGAATCAGTAGCGAGACTGAAAGCGACGAGTTTTTGATTAATGAGCTTTGAAATGCCTCGCTAGGGGGAAGCCGGGAAAGAGCCTATTCTGTTAGAGACGGCTTGCCAGTGCTTACAAAGGCAGTGACGCTTTAGGCTATTCATTACCACATTATAAGGTGTATTTTTAAAATACATAGACCTATATGTATTATTGCGCAATGGTGCAGGTAAATGTTATATCAAACTGTTTATAAGACAAAACACTTGCTTTGGGCCTATGTATGGATGTATCACAATTTCTACTGAGCTCCCAGTCTATAAAAACATTAAAAAGTATTAACAATACTTTAATCTTGGGATGTAGGTTACAACACTTGTGCACACCATCCAGAAAAGGCAATTTATTTAGATTTGCACATTGCACCACATAGAAAGGCATAATCTTTACATTAAGTTATTTAATAAGTACCCTAACCAGCGGGAAATTTTAAATCTATATTTGTGAAAACTCGATTTCCTAAATCATAATAAAACCTCCGCGAATCTCTTTCACGTTATATGGTTATGCAGTTTCTCTTAAAATTTAAATGACCAAATTTAAGATAAATGCAATGGTGAGGTTTGCTTTTGTGTTTTGTGAACAGCCGTGATACGTGCGCGCGCACATTCACGCGCATCTGGATGGGGGTGAGAGAGAAGGTGTCTCCTTTGTTTACTATCCTTATGTTTCCAAAATGGCGTCTCCGCCTTATGAATTGAGCAAAATCCAAGTTGGAAATCCATTCATATCCACACACAATATGAAAATGTTCAAATATACTATAAATATACTAAGAATGAAAAAGAAAATACATTAATATTGATGTAGCATTTACAATTTCATTTAGCTTAAGCACTTTATTTACAAAATGTTTAACACAATAAAATATAACATTTCCATATCGTTACCATTTCATCATTTTATGCTTGGACAGTGCAACTTACAAAATAACATTTATAATGAACGTGAGGATGTGTCGTTATGTGCTGGTGTTTTTAAGCAACATGATGACATGGCGATAACAAGAGATTGCCAAATTTCCAATTACTGGATGTAATAATAATAATTACAATTTCGAAATTCTTTTTAATTCTTCATTTCATAATATTTTATTACCGAATGAAGAAAGAAATACGCCAGTCCTACGTTATCACCTGTTTGCACCAGTTCAACGAAATGTCAACGGCTTCTGCTCAAAATAAATTCTACAATTGTTATATAAATAGTATACATGAGAAGATAAATAATGTGCATTAAAAACGATAAATAATAAATATAGTATACTCATTCAAGATAAATGTTTGTCGTACAATCTTGGAGGAAAACAATAAATAATGGTATTTTAATGGATCAAATGAAGAACCCACGAGGAACCGACGACTTAACAAAGAAGCAATGTTTTTTTTCTCTCTACAAATCCCATCTCTATAAAGACGGATGTCTAAACCGTCAAATCTACAGAACTTACCTTCAAGTAACAGTACGTTATTGAAATTGCCTTCATTTTGCCAGTACAGTCCTTCAGACAACCAAACAACTACCAAACAACCGTGTGTATCTTCAACAGTCAAGACAAATGGACCTCAGCTATTATTAAAAATAATGACAATCGTAGCAGTAATAGTAATATCAATCAGAATAATACAGGATAGTACGTTATGTTTCTCTCAGAGTGTAATTTTATAAATTAGTTTAACTAGTGAGGTAATAAAAACGCGACGTTTCGCTTAAGCACACTGATGGGATCCTTACAGATGCGTGAGTTTGGGTGCATCCTGCAGCCTTCCCTGAGACGCGTGGTGAGAGCTGAGGTCTGTGTATGTGGGGTGGGGGTCACACGGTCCGTGGTGGTGGTTACCCGGGATCTGAGCCGCGCAGCTGTAGTCCACACTAGCGGATGAGGGATGGGGAAGATGACCGAGGTTGAACATTGGGCCCGACGCTGGCATTGAATCAACGAAGTTTCCCCCGACGTAAACAGGGCTGCTTTGTAAATTGGCATTTGCAAAGCTCCCATTCCCCTGCATGCTGTGGTGCTCGTACTCTGCTCCCGGGTATCTTTTCTGTTGCGGTATGCAGCCGCCCAGTGGCGCCGTGTAGGCTGCCAAGCCGTACATGTTCTGTTGCGGTTTGGCGAAGGACGGAGGAGATGGCGCGTCGTAGCTTAGGCCGTTTACGTTTGGAAGCTGACCAGAATATCCAATGTGATTCGAGCCACTTAACGGCGGGCTTCTGTCCGGAGAGTGTCCTAAGGGAGAGTGCATTATGCCTTTAGATTTCTGATCTTTTTTGTACTTCATCCTCCTGTTCTGAAACCAGATCTTTATTTGGCGCTCGGTGAGGTTGAGCAGATTAGCCATCTCCACTCTTCTGGGCCGACACAGGTAGCGATTAAAATGAAACTCCTTCTCCAGTTCAACCAGCTGGGCGCTGGTGTAGGCAGTGCGCACTCGTTTCGAGGCAGGGCCGGGTGGACTCTTGTCGTCGCAGGTTTCTCCTGAACACAGAGAGCAGAGCAGTGGATTAATTGTTATACAGCCTATTACATCACTTAAAGGCCAAAGAGAGACGGCCTACTGTAAACAAACCAAAGTAGGTCATAATCATAGGAGCTCTCTCCAGTCTTAGAGAAAAGCTTTGCATACAAACAATCCATACCTGCAGCTGGGCAGTTGGTGTTTTTCTGCTTTGCGTTTTGGCGTGACTCTTTCATCCAAGGGAAGATTTGCTTGGCTATGACTGGGGTGGCAGTACTGGAGCCAGTGGTGCTGGGAGATTTCTTTTTTTGTGTGGAGCTGCTGTTAGGGCTGGGTGAGCTGGCTGCTAAAGGAGCTGCCTGCTGCTGCTCACTGATACTCTCTGTTTGGCTGTTGCCCTGGCTGGCACTCGGTCGCATACAGCTGCCACTGATGTCTCCATTTTTATGTGCTGGTGGCCGTATTGACGTGGTTTGGATGGGACAGATTGGATTTTGAAAGTCGTTCTCCATGCTGGAGGATGAGAATCCTTGGTGTGTAGGACCGTATGTATAGGAGTCAGATTTAGGGTACGAATATCCTCCGAAAAGTCCAGCATTGTCATAATAAGTGGCTTTCTGCATTGCGAAGGTTCAAACTAAGAGAGCCTGTGAACCCCTGTCCAGTTGCATGGACTTGTCAATCACGTGATAGGAGCTTCCCACAGATTTTCTGTCCTTTGACCTGTTAAGAAAGAAAACGAATCAGCTAAGAATTTAAACTTCAAACAGTCATAGATGTGAGGTGCTACAGTGATATGCTGTGGTACTCACTAAAAACCTCCATATCTGCATACACAGAACTATACTTCCTCATTCTAAACCTATAACACTGCAATTGAGTACAGCCCATGGCATTTTCAATATTTAAATATGAGATGGAAATAGATTTTTACCCAACTCTAGTTTCTGGTGTCAGCTGTATTCCCTTTCTCCTCTTAAATTTGTTGATTTCTTTAATTTCCTTTTACCTCTTGTTGTTGTTTGTATAATGCACTATGGTAAAGATGGCAGGACAAGTTGTGTAGTGAAAATACTTCAAAATAGTATTCAAAAAATTGTATTCAGTGTATGTTGCTCCCTTAACTGACTTATCAACTGTAGTTTTTTTGTCATTTTGTTTAAGTGTCCAGTCAATGTCTTATTGCTCTACAGAACATATGGTCTCCTGCCTCTCAAAAAGGGCAGAATGTACAGATTTGCATAATGTTTTAAATTAAATGTTTTAGAATATTTAAAGCACTTAACAGTAAAAGTTAATATGTTGTGAACTACCAACTTCCATCCATCTTTCACCAAGGGCCTTTCTCTCTTTTTTTTTTTTTTTTTTTTTGTAAGATTAACCCCTTTGACTTTTCACTTTCAGAACTTGGCATGAATGCAACAAGGCGGTTAAAGTTTAACTTGTACCCCATTGAGTGAAACTATAAGGCAGCAGAAGGGGAATCAGCATTTCTCTGCAAACAATATCCCATTCTTCCCTGTCTCTTTGAGACTTTAAGCATAATTGAAGCAAAAAAAAAAAAAAGAAAAAGAAAAAAAAAAAGAAATTCCATATTTATATACACGTGTGTGTGAAAAAATCTCCCAGTTGTATACGTATATCAGTTGTTGTTTGTCTAAAACCTGAAATTGTGTATCTTTCACGTAGATCGACATTACGTAAAGATTCGCCCTCATAGTCGTACATTACAAATTCATCGAGTGAATTTTGATATAACTGGTGGCAGGTCTCCATGCACTCTATTTCTTGCATTTGTGAACATTATACGAAAATGCAATCTTTAGCCTATATGGAAATAAATCAAAGTCCGAGATATAAATTATAGGGACGCAAATTAGTGTCAGTAATGTCATCCTTTCGCACCTAATACATATAAACAGTGTATAGCTTTTATTAGATTGTTAGGGAGCTTCTGGGACATTCTGTAATACTGGAACTCAATTGATTCCTAAAATCCTAGTTAATATTTAATATGTATTATACGGCACGGTGAGTTCGGAGAAAGTCTTGTTAAAGTGATGTGAGTTGTTAGAGGTGGATCACTCAAGTATGCAAATAAGAATTGGTTCATATGTGATAGCAAAGTCTGCTAGCAACAAACTGAGATATAAATCTGCAATACACCACAAAGACACAACAGATTTTCTTTTTCTTTCTTTCTTTTCTTTCTTTCTTTCTTTCTTTTCTTTCTTTCTTTCTTTCTTTCTTTCTTTCTTTCTTTCTTTCTGGGTAACTTGGTCGTCTTCCTCCTAGTCTTATTCTAAAGATAGCTTTCACCTAAGTGACTGTAGCTCGTGCTCAATACAGTAGTTATTAGACGGCCTGAAGCTCCGCACAATACATATCAACGCACCTGTCATTGTGGAGGCCGCCAAAATTTATGACTGGCCATACTACAGCCGTAAATGCCTCACAGAGGGTGAGAAGAAAAGCTCTCCTCAAGACTTGGTACCGTCAGAGGGGTAAAACTCTAAGCGTAGGAGGATGGCTGGGGGCAAGAATGTCCCGCTAAAGCCAGAGCCTGCAGCCCGCCAGTATAAATCCAGCTAACTCCACTAATTCACACACTCCTGTCTTGAACCTCCTTTAACTGCTTGTAATGGACCACACTTTTGCCCAACTGCGCGGAGAGATGTGGATTTTAGTAAAGGACATACTCTAGATTAAGCAGAAAGTGCGGATGGAAATATTTGTTCTTGTTTTTTTTTTTTCCTGCTTGCATGTTTCTGTTATTTTTTTAATGTATTTTATATATCTAAGAGAGCAATGCTTTGGCATTTTATACTTTGCTTTAAGTGTAAATGTTGTATTTATCGTGTACAAAATATTGTGCACCTCGAAATGTTATTGGTAAAAGTGCGTAAATAATTGTTGTTCGAGTTAAATTGTTAATTTTCTGTCTAAGCCCAGAGCTTCAAAATATTTTTGTATTTATACAAAAACCATGTATATTCTTTTTTTAGGCCTATTATTGTCTGTGTTGTAAGCTGTGAAATAAGAGACACAGGACAATACACCGCAGGTTATAAAGCTACTATTATTTAATTTCAGTGTAAACTTAAATATCAAGACATATCTTACCGCAGTCTGTGGTTTTCTCTCCTCTGTTTCTCCTCAAGCGATCTTCATAATTTAGACGGCGACCTGAAGAATAAAACATATTTTAAATCTCAGTTTCTTGATCGGATTTTTCTTCCAGCTCCCCGTTATATTCATGATTATGTAAGTTGCCTCTGAGTGCGAATATTGTCAACGCCTTACATTTTCAATTGCAACATGACAGAATTCCCATTCTAGATGTGAATTCAAGGCCATCTGCGTTGACTTCTTAAAACCACAAATTTATAACATTTTTACATGATTTCCCATTTTTTCTTAACGAACGAATTTATTTCGCCTCTATAGAAGACCTGAATGGTTTTAGGAGCAGTTAAATCTGCAGTTGGGAGAGGGAAAAAAAAACTGACATAAGCGATTTTACACAAAGAGATGCTGGCCAAAATATTTAGCACTCATAAGCCTTTTGGGTGACCTTTGGCTCCCTCTCCAATAACTCACTGATTAATGAACAACGGACGGAAGGGACTTAAGTCACAATGCAATCCACACCACACAACTTTTTCACCGATGATTTTAAAACCAAGCGAGAGCCTGAAGACGAGATTTTAATCTCCATCCAACTAGACAGATGACCTGGTCTATGCATCTCTGAAAATCCTTTCGAAATCATGAGACGAGGACAGCACCATTGATAAAGGCTATGGGATATTTAATAGTATTAATATTATTGTTATTTGGTGATGGACCGCAGCGTTGGCAAAAGTACCGTTAACAAGAAAATGTATGTAGCCAGTATTTTCAACGTGTGTGTCATGTTCAAAGTCTTAATGGGATAAATGTAGCGACCAGTGCAGCCGAACACGGTCTGTCTTTATTAGGCAACAGTGTTTTCGCCCACGCACTCCCACGGTAAGTTTGGTACTCATAATAGAACAATGGGCTGTAAAAATAATGGACTCTAGAAGTCGGTCTCTAAATATATACATGTATATTTGTTTCTGTTTTGGATGCTTAAGTCTGTCTATTTTGTAGAATTTTTATATATGACTATCACTTTAGGTCCTAGTATTTAAAGTGTATAATAGAAGTAATGTGTACAAAATGCGAGAAAATTGAAAACAAATTCTTGTGGTTTTAATTCCAAAGTTTAAACTAAATTACCACATATCGCACAATGCAGAAGAATGCAATTACAGAACTTAATGTTTTGTGAAATGTAGGCTATAAATGATCAAAACCAAAAACCTGTTATTAATAATAGCATTAAATTGCAAAACGGGCTTTAACATAAATAATAATAATAATAATTCTTTACGGGGATAGTTTAGAAATCACACGTCTTAAAACCTAATTCTAAACCACCATATATGTTTAGATTTCAAACATGTAGGCTGTCTTGGCATAGGATGCTTTTGCTTCATTTGAAACAATAAAATCTACTTCGTATCTTAATTTAATTTTACATATGAAATGAATTCATATGAGACCCTTATTAGACTCTTTTATTGCATGAGAAATATGGTTCCCATTCAGAATTTGAATTTATGCAATGTTATTTTTTGAGTGGTTGAATCTTAGTAATTTTGACCAAATCGAAATCAGAGACTGAAATGATTTGAATTTACGGAAACATGTATGTTTAAAAGAATAGTCTTCCCTAACCCACATATGTCATCACATAGTTATTGACGTGAAGTATTGCCGTAATAAATGCATGTTGTGATTAACGATCTCGCATTGTATGACACAGATGTTTTATGCTGTGTATGGCCAACTTCAAAAAGCAGAATATGTCAAATAAAGCAGCTAAAATAACCTTTAATGTTCTATGACTGATATCACCACATGCAAACCATCTAAAATAGTCAAGGTTGCGCAAATCTGTAAACTAGTCTCAGTTTTTGTCTTCAAATCGCACTTGCTTAGTTGCAAGGCGACGACATTAATAAAGATCAGCTGCTTTGAATGGAATAAATCATATTTTCACGCCGGCCTAATGTAAACCCACGCTTAAAGGTTACGTTTTGCCATGCAATTGCTTACCTGTGATGTCAATTTATTACAGCTGTGCTTCTTAGTCTCAATATCTCTCAGTTCGGCTGCTGGGATATATCCTTCACCCTTTGTCTATAGACAGTACTGTCTTAAAACTGATCTCGCGCTTTTCCAGGCATTTCCATATACCAATGCAGACAGTATTCCCGAAAGAATGGGAGCCACTCACTCAGCTACCAATAAAAAGCCAAGAAGGTCTTCTTATTCCAAAACGAAATATTACTTGCAATCAACTTCCCATTTGGAAAAAAAGTGAACGTTTTACAGAGGCAGGCTCGCCAAATGAGTCAACATTAGTATATTTCGGAAACCTTATCATGACAAATAAAGGCGCTGCCTTAAAATACAGGCATATTTGTTCACGTGATCCGGATCGCAGATTGTCCTGATTGAGACTGTTACTCCAACCAGCCTCACCTCACAAATACATTTTTAAGAGCAAGAGCACTAAAATTCCCTCCAGCCTCGCATCATTGTACAATCATTTTGCACAAGAACTCGCTCCTTCCTCAGCCACTGTATCGGAGTGTATCGTTAAGAAAAAAGCTACATTGCTATTTATTATGGATTTGAAACCCAGGCATAATAAAATAATAATAAAACCAATATTCAAATGAAGCCAAAAAAAAAAAGGTTGTAGCACTGGGTTGTCTTTATTTGAAAGACAAATAACTGGATAATCTGTGAAACATTTGCTTTAGTTTTCTTCACACCCCAATGACTCACTGAACATCTTCACCTTTTTGTTCATTTTAATTCTTTACATTAAACGCAGTGTAATAGTCGTGTGGATTAGACCGTTGCAAAAAAAGCAACATCATTATGCATTTTTAGTTTAATTTAATTTAATGAAGATGATCAAATATATATTTGTTCCTCTTTGCTCGGTACTGTTTAGAACAGAACTCCGTTTATTATAGGCTACAAGAAACCACTGAAATATTGTTTGACTATTATGGTTTAGGCAATGACAGCAATGTATGACCTCCTCAACCAAAGAGATTCATCAAAATCATCCCAAATTCTATATTGTTCTTCTCAAAAAGCAAGAGTGTGTATTGATCAATATGCAAGCATGAAATGTAAAATTGGGTATTCGGTGCCTATATCTTTACTAGTTGTGTATTAAAATACTTTTTTTTAACCTTTTTTTTTAACACTCTGTTTTCCAATTGCTTCTAAAGTACAAATGCAAATACCCATAAAACAGAATTTGAGAGGTTAAAAGCAGGTCGGTTATGTTATATGTTATCTGAATAAGAATGCTTGTTCTACGGTTGTGCTGCATGGATGTGTAGCTGGATGGGAAGATGGAGATGAAACGGTTGGGAACGCGGCCGAGCGCAGGCTTGTCCTGAGGAGAGGATGCGAGTCTTCTCCCCTTGCAGCATATGTTCACGGGCTAATAAAAGTGAAAGATTTACAGTCCACGCCCGGCCCCCAACAGCCTCTCGCCCTTTCAGGAATTACTGAGCATGATTTACAACGATGCAGATCACCGTCATCCCTCTCCAGCAGTTCGAGACACTTTATGGATAGATCCACGATCAGAACGCTCCATTACTAAACGAGTGGGTATTGTGGGGCTTTTGACATCAATGAAATGTTGTTTTTGGATCGATGCCATTTTTTTCTGTGTGTGTGTGTACTACTTAAGCTGTTTTGTTGATATTGTTGTTTTTGTTTTAATTGTTGTAGAATTGTCAGGATCCAACATGCATTTATTCCCGCAATACTTCACGTCAGTAACTGGGCTGTGTGATGATTTCCCGGATAGACAATGAATTCTAGCATGTCCTTCTTATTTAAGCAAACATATACGTCTCCGCAAATAATCGCCACTAAATCGGGAAAGAACAGCATCTCTGACGGATTATAAATCACAAAGAGGCCTGGCGGCTAAACAATAAACACTATCGTACTGGACTCCACATCTTTCATACACAAATGCATCAATATAACATTATATTACATGAGAAAATAATTACCTTAAAGTCTATCTTCAGTGCTTTAAAAATAAAATTAGTGCTACTTCACAATTTGTATTATTATTGATACAGGTTTAGATTGGGAGTGCTTCATGCTGAGGCTCTTTAAGCAAGAAAATAAAAAAATAAAATAAATTAAAAATAAATCACAATCAGCCTGAAGTTGTTTCAGTCTGTCCGCGAAGAAGACCGAATCAAAGGACGCTATTTATCAAAATTCTGACAGATATGTTTAGTCGCTGTCTCGGTGCAAATATTAATCTTAAATGTTTACCTACCGATGCTCCATTGGCTGAAAAGCTGTACGAGTGTCCAGGTTGCGATGGGGTGAGATACAGGACCGTTTGGATATTATTTTCTTGGATCTCTTCAGTTTTCAAGTCTGATAGAGTCCTCGCGATTAATGACGACGCCGTGTTTCTAGGGGACGTGCTGCATTAATTATTTAGACAATCACGTGGTCAAACAAAAAAGATATAGGCTAGAACGGAACCATATACCGAATTCTATCTTGGGATGTCGACAGCGCAGTTTGATTTATCTTAACGGGTTGTCTCGACGGGCGAAGACATTTTCAACGAACAGCTGGAAATCAAAAATGGCCGTTTGAGAAGCATTGTGTTAGCGGCGGTAGTATCGGTGCAGTGTCATTACAAATGCAACTGCGTATGGCTCTCATTTATTCTGTTCAGACATCCAGGTCAATACTCAGAAAGCCTTACTGGAAGCGAAGACAATGGAGCGATACCCTGCGTGGCGGGTTTTCACCATAGGCACAAGGCTTATTAAACAAAAATAGATATTTGGGATGTTGTATAAGTGCTGTTTGACACACACACACACACACACACGAACATATCAACATATAAATAAGAAATTATATTTACACACACACACACATACACACACAGAGAGAGAGACGTGTATAGTCGGTACACTATTGACCATGCATATGCAATATATAATTCCCTTTTCAGCAAAATAATTGCTGTAAAAATTGCTTTCAGAAAACTACTCAACATGCATGTTTGTAGATGTTTCGCCTGAAATAAACTTTACATGTGTCCTCCCTGAAAGTGTGTATTGCTTTACTCATTCTCTCTCTCTCTCTCTCTCTCTCTCTCTCTTTGATTGTGATAGAATTGGCTTTTATTGACATAAAAGGTCTTTACTTTTCCACAGCATTTGTAACATTAAATTACAGACCTATATTTACAGACAATTTACTTGCAAATAATTGAAAAAGTTGAAAAAATTATTAATAGTAGTATTTTGTCTCTCACACACGTTTACTTAGCAATCTAAATGGACACATGCTTTTTATATACACCTAATTATAAATATTATAACCTAACCCTAGCAGAAAACTTAAGGCATTTGTAACCATTTTTTTTAAAAAAGGCTCTATTTACTATTTGCATATAGACCCAATGCTTTGACAAACGAGAACGCCTCCAAACTGAGGTTTTGAGAGATTTTATCATGTTAACCTCACTTCAGGGTACATATTTTCCTCCCAAAATGTGGTAAACACACACACACACACATACCGCAAACACAAACATTTCCAAGTGTTGATGGACAACGATTTTAGGCATTGAGAACAAAAGCAAGAAAAGAATCAAAACTAAGAGAAGTTTGTGTAATATTTGAATGTTATAAACTGTTGTTATTTAGCATAGTAGCCTAATGATCGCTTACAACTCTCTGTATTTTTAATAATACACGGATACCAAAATGGATGTCTTCCAGTTTGTCAATAATGCTTTGACTTGATTTTTTCTTTCATGATGATGCAAAACACCCAGAGCTGATGGATTGTAGTTTAACAGTTATCGTAATCTTGGGCAGATGCTGCATAACCGTGGTTTTAATGTAGGACTCGTGCAGAAACTGAAAAGCACGCTACAAACTCTAAATGTCACACGGTGTGGCAAATAATCACAGTTGTAAGGCAAGCCAATATGAATACAGCCCTAAACATTTTTAAAGCACCCCGTCCTCCACAAGAACAAATTTTAGTGCATCTGTTCGCAAAAGCGTCTTTGAGAACTGACTGAAGGTCCATCAGGTCACGAGTGTAGAGGTCAATGCTCGAGGCTCAGAAGCGTCTAATGCAACAGAAACTCTGTCCTCTAGATGAACCTGCCCGCTAGGCTTTTGTTGAACTTCTGTAAAAATACCTTTTCATGCTCTCAACGTGAAGGCTTCAATGTGAAGACTGCTTCGCAATGCATGTACGCCTCGAGTTTTTGTTTAAGGAGACAAACACACCACAATGATAGCAGAGCGACTAAGTTTAATCACTGTTGGAGAACCATTTCAGATTTAACACCAATTCAATTTCAAAAATAACATAATGTGTATGAAAGTGCTTGATGCGTGTTTTTCCAATCTCAGTTTCTATTTTAAACACAATATGACGGAGTTTGGGTGAAACCTCTCTGCATATTATTTATTTAATTACTGCAAAATATGCATGTAGAAAATATGCACAATATACAGAAATATATACATATATTTAAGAACTTAAAAACTGAATTTGAAAATTACTGAACGGATACTTACGTTCACGTAGAACATAAAGCTTTTTAACATTTAATAAATAGAGGGTTCAAACATCTTGAGGACTAAAAGTGTATCTAAAATGAAAATACAAAGCTGATTTTCAAGAATTTCAGGCAACATCTGGAAGACAAGAAAACTGCTTCTGCAACTGTAGCTATATTGTTTACAAAGATGTCGGGCAGGATTTATAGCTAGTGGAGTATAAAGCATGGAATATTCGTGTAAGAAAAGAGAATTTCTCGATTAAATACACCATTTTTAAAAGCTGCAATAAACAAATATAAAACGTCTGTAACGAAATTCTTAAAAATTACACAATAAAGTCCTTTGACCGAAATATAGGCTTTTAGAAAGTAAACCTTTAATGAGGCGCGCACAATAAACGAGGCTGAGAGGGAAATGTCTTCAGTTTTTCAGTCTACAAATAAATAATTTCCCAGGCGACGATTTTTCCCCTTAGTATTAACTAATTTTATTTAGTTTTTATTACTTGCACCCGACTTAAGTACAAAAAAACAAAAACAAAAAAAAAAACACCTAGGACATTCGTAATTTATGATATGCTGGACATTACTTACTTAAGTTCTCTTTAATGATTAAGTTAGGATAAATTGAGTCGCCATAGGCGTAAACTTGCCATTATGCTTTTAAAAAGAGGAAACGGGTGATATACAGAGTTTAAAAAAAAATGTGTAAATAGGGACACTATAACGAACCATGCTCTGAAACAAATTTGGCAGGTTTGTGTAAAATAGCGTGAGCTTTATAATGTTTTACTGTACCTCGTGGTGACATGTGAACCATCATTCGATGCATCATATCCTCTTTGCCTCAGTTGCAAAGGGTTTACAATACTGTAAATATCGAAATTTGGGATTTTAATGCATAGCAGCTTTTACGCTGCATTTAGTCTTGGTGGGTGCTTCTGCTTCTCAGTTTTTGGCACTTGTACCATCATGTCATGATTTGCTACCATGCAATGTCAAATGAAGCATTGTCTGTTACATACAGTTCATCTGTACATCTGGCGGGAGGGAGAGATATCCACTTATAAAGTTGTAATCTCTGTCTGGCTGTCCTTCTGAGCGTGTTGTGCATGCTGATTTCCAGCTGACGCCGATCTTCCTTTCGTGTTAGGGAGTTTGTGATCCTTTTTCCATTTCATTCTTCTGTTCTGAAACCAGATTTTGATCTGTCGCTCAGAGAGACAGAGGGTATGCGCGATCTCAATGCGACGCCGTCTTGTTAGATACCTGTTAAAATGAAACTCCTTTTCTAGTTCGAGAACTTGCTGTCTTGTGTAGGCTGTCCGAGAACGTTTGGGTTCTGGTCCCGTGTAATCCGGATTCACTGAGAAAGACAAAAACAGACTTATGTTTAAAACAAAAGAACAAAAAATATAAAATAAAACAACTCAACCAATCGCTCCCTGATGCATAAACTTTAACAAAAATAAATAAAGAAATGAAATAAAAATTACCCACTTGCTCGACTTGATCCAAAAAAATATTCTGCACTGGAATAATTTCAAACTTTACCACTGCTAAATAATTCAGTTCAAAGCTTTGGGCCAAGTGGACTCAATGGGCTGCAGTAGTGTCCAACAGAGCTAGCGGCCTATTTCCTAAGCAATAAAAATTTATGGCTGGTGTAATTGGCGGCCCCTTCAGAGGAACCCATAAATATTTCAATGAATGGTTTTAACTGTGACTAAAACAGCAGAATAGGGCTGGCCTACAAGCAGACAGCAAAGAGAGTGAATCTTACCCGTAGTAACGTGCACTTTCTTCATCCATGGATAAACTACAGCAGGCTGCTTGGCTGGTATCCCGTTCTGGCTCTTTGTGTTTTGTTGTGGTCCACAAGTCCTGGGTCCGGATATCTGGACCGCAGGACACTGCTCTGTCTGTGCGGGGTAAGGGCTCGGGTGGCCGGCTGGATCCTGCACATGACCCCGAGGCTGCACCGACGAGCCCTGGACAGTGTTACAGCTGTAAGGCTGCTCAGAGTAGTTTGACCGTGAATAGATTCCGGGATGCTGGAAATCAGTGTCCTGCGACGGACTGTAGTAGCCTGGGCTCTGTTCAGGTATATAGCTGTTCTGAGAATATTCCTCACAAGGAGGAAATGTTGGATCCACATACTTGGAGTTCACCATGTACGAACTCATGGCCATTAATTTCTGAAGGTAGGAAATACTAATTTTTCTCGAGTTGTCTTTTTTTCCTCCCTCCATAAAGCCCTCCTACTTGCTGTCAACTGAATAAAGTTAGGCTACCATGTGACCAGCTCGGCCAATCGAGGCGGAGGGACTCCATCAACCGAGAAGAAGCTGTGCACACCTAGTAGCTGATTTCACAAACTTCACATTATCTCTCAATTAGGACGGTAACAATAGGCTATAATATGAAAAATGAATTGATTTAATACCCGATCTGTGATAGAAAATAAAATAAAAAAGACAAATTATGTTTGTGTATTGAGACCCAGTTGGCAATACCCATCATCACATGGGAGAGTATATCCCTGCTTATTACACATTTCATGATATCATATAAAAACATGTATGTGCATCACATATGTGTATTTGGTCCATTTAGTAAATTAATATTCAACCAAGCTAAATCAAACCCAACCCAGGGAATTTGACTGGTACAAACAAAACAAGACAAAAGATAAAAAACGGCCCAAGGCACAAAAAGAGTCACATAAAGCCAGCAGACAATTGATGGAGACCGTCTTTGTCATGTAGAGGTCACGCAGAAGTTACTGGAGTCTCATCGTTCCAGCGCTTCTCATCTTTTCAGCTCTCTGTATAGAGCGCCCTGCTTCGCCTTCAATGCGCCGTGCCAATCAATAATCAAACCCCACATACAACAGAAGAGCCACTTGGCAGTTCATAAGGTTAGACTATGTGCAAAGTTTGTTAACGTTTTTCAAAATATTGCTCACGTTCATTTTTGCTCTCTGTCCTGTCTCTCACTTAGAGTTCAACGCTATAAAAGGTTAAAAATGTTGACTTGTTTTTTCTGAAAACAGGAAGAAACGCAGTACAAAGCACCAGCACGTAAACAGATGCAATGTTGACACAACTGACCAAAGCGTTTCATGACAGTTCACGTAATCAGAATCATATAATCATATTATGCAATCATGCAATTAAATGCTTATCATTTCATATTCTCCAGTAAGAAAGTGGTTCTTCGTTGCCAGATGCCGTTTTCCAAAGCACATATTAGCTCATTTGCATGTATTCCCTGTACATTAGATGGCAGAAAATGATTCAGGACACACAAAGTTTTATTCGAGGTTCTTGCATCGACCATATACTCCCCTAGGATCGAATCTGTGACTGTCATTTTTTTCACACAAATTCGGTTCTACAGGGTATATATAGACGACGGCATGTATTGGCTCAACAGACAAAACGAAAAAAATAAAAATTCTTTATACATTGAATTCGTTACTGTAACCGTTCTAAAAGTGTCCCATTACGTATAATTAATTTCCAAGATTACACTAGGTTCCGTGCTTTGTAACAATCTTTTTGATAATACAGTTGTTTAAAAGGGTGGAAATCTCCAAATAGATCCCCGTAGCTCCATTTCTCAGACATTGCGCACTGCGCTCAAATTTATGTAATACATTATCACACATTAATAAAAATGATCTCATTCTATAGGCCTATCTCTATACAAAACATTATTATATTCATCCAGGTATAGGATTTGTGCTAAATTCTACTCACTGTGAGATGCTGTCATTGCATTCAAATTGATCAGGTGGCCTCAAAACCGTGTGCTGTTTGGATACCGTCAAGAAGCATATAAAGGAAGGCTAAAGGTCGAGAGGTCAAGCAGAATCATTTACAACACACATCACAAAGTTTCATTATTTTTTGCAAGGAGACAGCGGTACCGGAAAAGGAGGAAAGTTCAAGGATAATGCATGACCTCTTCTCTGATAACCAGCTCCTGTGGTCCTTCGCTCGCGGACACCAGAGAAAAGGTGCCCCAAAACCTTGGATCTATTAAAAAATGTAAGATCCAAAACTTTCGGTATCTAAAAATATTTTCCAATGCTTGTCCTTGCATCTTAATTTTATTAACAAAGGCGTTAATATCTTTTATTTATCTTCCTATATTGGGATTTAGCATTATTTATATATATATATATAAAAAAACTTATGAATTTCCATTCAGATACAAAATACATAGCTTGATTAATTTGACCTGTATCTTGTTTAACTGTGTTAGAGCATGATGCTTGAGCAGGTGGTCATAGCTTTTTAAATTTAAGAGAAATTAAATTAGTTTCAGAATTCCGCAGGCCATATTCTTGATATTATTATTATTATTAATAATATATTAATTCATTTTTGTATTTTATATACTTACCAAGCGTGGCTTGACAGTGTAGCTTTTTAATAGATGTATTTATTTCTTTTTAGTTAGACAGCGTGACCCGTGTTTCACCTTGCTTTGCGACTTGTTCAGGCGGGTCAAAGCCGAGTTACTGATGAACAAAAGAAAGAGACAGCCACCAAATGTAGTGACCTTTGATTTTAAATGAAAAGATCTCTTGTTGCATTATTATTATTATTAATAATAATAATAATAATAATAATAATTCGCATGTAGGCTACATTGCGATTTCTGTAGTACGAATCGTTTTTATTATTTTAACTCTCGACTTGAGTCGAGTTGGAAATATTTTTTTTTTTGTATGAAGAATTGATGGTCAATTATTTAATAATCGACAGTTGTATGATTTAATTATTTAAAAATAATAATAAATAAATACATATTTGACTCACAAGAGAATTAGCCCCAGTTTGGCTATCATCGAATTAAATATCTGATCTTTCTCAAACGCTTTAGTTCAAAATTTCTGGATTACTCTTCATAGAATGCACAGATATATTTTAGCTGATTAATGTTTAATAAAATAAAAAAAGCAAATTAAAACTCTCAATCATTATTTAACTGAAATGGTAAAGCTGGATAAAACAGTGACTAAATTGTGTATTTTTTTGTTAAGGCTACTTTTATAACATGCACATTAAATTGGACATCTTTGCTATTGTTAATTCAGACCATTTAATTCAGGCTTTAATGAAAAGGACTTTTGTTCTTTTGTGTTTTTCTCAACAGTCTAAACAGTCACTTATTCAGGAAAAAATAATTAACACAATGTATAGATTGTTTAGGGCCAGAACGTACGATTCTTTTGCTTGGGGGCGCTAGAGAGCTGGCCAATAAAAACCTGCTTATTACAAAGTTCAGTAATATGTCACGAAAGCGCCTGTATCGACTAAATTATGCTTTCGTTTGTATCAATATTTCTCTCTAGGAATAAACATTAGGATACACTATTTTATCACAGTGAAGAGCACTGCACAACAGGTGTAACTACGTAGCAATAATTTGCAGGTCTAATGCATATATATAAAAAAAGGTTTGGTCTGGTATTTTTAAATAAGTGGTAATCAGAGACAGCTCTCGATATAGGCCCATGTGTATTTCGCACTTGGAATCCAACAAAACAATTATAAACAAATAATTTGAAAGTAAAGCAATATACATTTGCCCTCGTATCGAAAATGTGCATTTTAACTTAGGCTACAATAATAATAATAATAATAATAATAATAATAATAATAATAATAATAATAATAATAATAATAATAATAATCATCATCATCATCATCATAATTGAATTCGTGTATACAAGTTAAGCCCATGAAGAGCGACGGGAACAATCTTTCATAACGTGGCGCCACAACTGCACCAAAAAACCGGGCTACTGCATAACATTTACGTCACCTCCATTACAACCTATTTTTTTTCTCTCCATAGTTATCCAACCACTCAAAAGTGTGCACAACAACACAAGAGGAGTTCACAGAAACACATCAGCGCTGGTTTGGAGTCTGACTATATGAAACCACCTTAAACATTATGGCACAGTTCAAGCACGCACAAGTTCAGCCACGCACTGAGGACACGCTTACCTCCAGAAGCAGGAGTATCACGTAAAGCCCATCGATAAGTTTGTATATCCATGATCAAAATAAGCGAGGAGCCTCTTTCCTCTGCAGCCATACTGGGATCTTTCCTAAACCGTCTGAACGACCTTTCTAATATACAATGTGAATTATATTTTGGCTTGTCAACTCCCTGGCCATAAAACAAAGTTTAATGGTATCACGTGCTTCCCTACAGCCATTCATGACAGCGCGCGGGTGCCATAAATAATCCTGAAAGTTGCACTTATTCAATAATGGCGATTACTCTGATCTCAGGAGGAAATAAAGACACGGGGTTCAATTTGCATTCACTGCACTCAGAGGGGGGAAAACTACTGTCGAAAACTAGAGATTATTTTTTTGTATCCTAGCAGACTAATGTCTTCGATATAGGATATTTTGGCATATACTTTTTGTCGTTCTTGTCCAAGTAGTATTAGTCGGTGTAGGCAATTTCTTTAAAAGGGTGGAAAACATTGCTTAAGTTGGCACGTTATTTTGCCACAGTTCACTCTAGGATAAATGAGGTGTTTAAAAAAATCTCTGATGTGTGAACTAATGAGAGATTTTTTTTCTGACTGTAAATTCAAGGTTTATTTAAATTCAAGGCTAGTGAGAGAGAGAGAGAGAGAGAGAGAGAGAGAGACATTAGCGCCATATATGGCGAGTGTCGAATGGCTATTGGGAAAGTTCTTCTGCACTGAGTAAAAAAAAAAAAAAAAAAAAATATATATATATATATATATATATATATATATATATATATATATACATATTATTATTAATTTATACATACACATACATGTTACTCTTATAGCCTATACATTTATGTTTTATACAATTTACTTATATATATATATAAAATATATATACATTTACATTTACATATATATATACGTATAAAACATCAATTCATAGGCTATAAAATAACATTTACTGGTAGGATATATTTTCTCACCTCTGGAGTGTTTTCTTTTTTTTTTCTTTTTTTTTTTTATCCAGCCAGATGAATATAAAGTCAACTGAGTTGAGCCTAACTCAAAATATTTTACAGCTCATTCAAGAGACATGATATGTGCTTACAAGGCAGTCACTGTGAGTGTTTTGAGATTTTAAAACTCACTTGGATATTGTTATATATTTTATTTTTTATTATTATTACTATTTATTATTTTTGCTAATATTTTGGATAGTTAAAGCCTATGACTGTAATGCTGAAACTATTAAAATGTAAATCAACTTTTGTTTTTTAAACCAACAGTGAAAAAATTATGAGACGTGAAATTGAATAGGCTAAATAACAATCAGTAATTAAATAAAATATGAAGTAATTCCGACTATTCTCGCGCAGAACCTGAAAGTATTGTTTTTGTTTCTAAAAATGTGTGTTTCTATCAGTTAACAAGAGAAGTGTGTGACTGTTGTATCACGTGACTGCGACAACCAATCACAGATACAGGAAATGACCTCGAGGACAAAGCTGCAGATAGCGAGGCAAGCAAATCCCAGAGTGTTAGACAACAGCTCCGCCTGCTGACCAAAGCAGACAAATGCCTAGGTGTTCTGTACCTAGTTACGGAACAGATAATTTTTGCATAGCTGCTCATACAGAAATTGTGCATTGAACAACTACAAGAAGTGCTTACATAACAATTTTACATGCATACTTTGAATATCACCACTATTCAAATAATGTATCAATACAGAATACATTATAGCCCTACATTAGACTGCACACATTTGCACATGCACAGTTGAGAATATCTAATGTAATGTGATCTGGTTTGTTAAAAGACAACACTGTAAATAACACTGTATATTGGTTACAAAAGATACATAAAAATCAACAACAATGCGCATCGCATGATTATCAAATGATGAAAATAATTTTAAACTATTGTACGAAAATTTAATTATTTGCTAGCATTTCAAGTTTGTATTGCGATAAAATAACAATAAAAAATGTAAAATGGATATGAAGTGCGTCCTAAAGTAATTGTATTTAATGTGTAGGCCTATATGAGTGGGTATTGCTCTGGTTTGGGTTATCTCGTTTGTAGGCTCCTCTCGCTTCTTCTGCCGCATTGCAGTGAGGTTGTAAATACCTCTGCAGCGGCCTGTCAGCTGACTGTGAAATACTGTCTTTGTTCCGCAGACCCTGTCTCCCTTCCCCAAAAAAACTGCGCCATTCTCACCATTAAGGGAGGCATACATTAAAACACACAACAACTGCACCTCCACAGTTTTACACACTTTCAGAATCTCTCTATTTCTCCACATTTTTCTTAAACTCTGTGAATGCTAATTTCGTCCAGTAATTAAAGCTACATAAACAATAACGTCTGAATATTTTAAATCGATGTAAATAATTGTTTTTATGCACAGTATGTATAAATAATTCTTGCGTTTTTACATTTTAATGCTGACACTTATTATATTCCAATTGTATATATATCATTGTAATATATAAAAGTGATGTATCAACATTAAAACTAAAAAATTACAAGAAGAATCGGTCATAAAATTATCCAATGAACAGTCATCATTTAAAAAATTACATAATGTTTTTTTTTTGTTTGTTTTTTGAATTTTGGAAGATTTGCTTCTTGGTTTTTCGAATGAGCTAACTACTAGCACAGCAATACTAAAATCAGTTATTTTGAATTAAGGATGTTTTCAGAAAGTTCGTATTGTCCATATTCAAGGCTGAGTCAAATCAAGCATTTCTGTCAAATTATTAAAATGAAGATCTCGTAAAGCTAGGCAAACATAAAAAAACCAAATAAATAAAAGCTTTTAGTAGAATCCAAAAGGAAGCTTACAACATTTACTATTTGATTTATCTTTTAAATGCAAAAACAGAGAATACACTGAGTTTATTTTTTATTTTTTTATTTTTTATCAACATGCCTATCTGAAATTATTATCGCAAACCAAAAACCTGCTGGTAATTTCTGACTGTGCTATGACGATGATGTGTATTGGCCAGCACGTTCAATCTAATAAAATCTAAACTTACCAAACAAAGCCCTGTAATCCATGTTTCGCCTCCCGCGCTGCTGGTGAATATTATGAAGCTTCTTTCAAATCAGTCGTCCAGTACTGTATTGCTTGCTCTGGTTAGAATTGCAACTCTTGTAGCACCCCTAGCATCTGACAACATACGTAATCGGTAACACGTTACCAAAGACTTCAGTTTGTCCTCTGGATCTCTGACACAGATAGCAGTACACAGCAAAATTACATGTTTAAAAATATTTGAGCACACTATGCATTTTGGATTTGGAGCCTTTAGCCAAATAATGTAGTGGAAAAATCATCGCTTGGGAAATCAGGAAAAGGGGTCATGAAGACGTTTGCGTCTTGCACATGACCAGTGGCATCCAATGACAGACGAAATAGGCTCATAAAAACATCTATTACAAAGCTGTAAATTGTCTTCTAACAAAAAGGAATCTAGGCTGCCGCAAAGCCTCTAGTGTTTTGCGCATAATGACTGAGCCAGCTGCAGTTCCTCAGCAAAGAAAATACAGTCACAGACATCTGCTGAAAGAGAGTGTGTTTGTGGGTGTGTGAAAGATAGTAAAAGAGAAGGAGTGAGAAAGACAGATAGATAGATAGAGAAATTGTAAAGGCACTCTAAAATGTACATCGGCTGTGTTGTTTTGTAAGCATAAAATATGTAATATAATTAAATTAGTTTAAATAAATGTAATGCCTATCTAGAAACTAATTTTAGCTATTAGCCTAGAAAAGTAAGCACCGGCGATCAATAAAGAATCGTAACTATATGTAGCCTAATAATTAGCTACTAAATGCTCACAGTGCATAATATTAGAAAACGCGCCAGGAATTGCGAGGAAGCTAAATGTGTAGGCTAATACTTGAATAATTTATCATTATATATACATGTATTTTATAAACGACAATCGAAATACACCGTTCTGAATATAGTTCTTCTCACGATCGACAGAGCATCGATTCATTAAACTGGTATTTGAAGTGGGAGAATTTTGTAAAGTGTAATTTGTCGGCGTTTAAAATGTAGGCTAAACACATTTGCCTGTGTTTCTGTTTGTGTGTCAAAAGCACTGGTGATGATCAGTTCTGCGGCTGGAGGTGTCAGAAGAGCTGTAAACAGCAGATTAACACGAGCTCTGACAGACAGACATCGTGATTGGATGTATTTTGATTGTGCAAAACTGTTAATACATAATGACATTCAAATGAATAATTTTCATTTTTCATGTTTAAACTGCTAATTTAAAATCAAATAACACTGTACATTTTTCGTTTCAAAATTATTTGACAGTAAATTATTTTTTATTTAAAGAAATCGAATCTTAATGTTTTTTTTTTTTTTTTTTTGATATATCAGGTAAAACCTGCAGTTTTTTTTTTTTTTTTTTAAACTCGGGTTTATTATTGCTTGCAGTCACCATGTTTTATTTAAGGGAAAATAAATTTTTTGCGTGCATATGTGCTGATAATTAGAAATATTTTTTTTAATAAGTAAACGAATTAATTGAAATTAGACAATAAATAAATAATTACCTTCTCTCGGGGTAAGGCATATTCCTTTATTTTCTGACATATCCCTTTCAGAAATTTATAATTTAATTCAAGGCTCGAATATAGGGGCGTATGGAGAGGTTTAGGGGGTCTTGAACGGGAACGCCTTTATATTCAAAGGGAAGCTACAGTAATCTGAAAACAGGTTTTATGCCCGACAACCTTGAAGTCTCATCCAAGGGAACATCTGAGACGGAGGCGCGCGCTGATTTAGGCCCGCTGGTGCCGAGCCAGTGACGATTTACAGGGGACCCGGCCTCTCGCAGCGTCGTAAAGACCCGCTGTCTTTGAAAGATATCGTGTGCGTAAAATTTAGAGCGGTCGCAGTGACACGTAATTCCACCGGGATTCGTCTGATAGCTGTGTCGCAGATTTCCCAAGCAGCTAGAATGATTGCATCAGAGCTGGCAGTCGCAATACTCCATACCGTTCAGCATTTGGTGGAAATGTTGATCCGCAGGAGAGGATACATCGTCCAGTGTGTTATGTGAAGGGACGACAAAGTGAGAACTCATTGATGGTGTCAGATCGTTACTTATTAATGCCAGTGGAATCAGATATGATTGAGAGCTGCTGTTATTGAATGGTGTATTTGTTGAACAGGCCCACAGCCAAATTCTGCGGTCAGGGTGCTACAACATGCCTCAAAACACGTTTGCTTTTAGTTATAGATCACATGACGGACGGGGAGGGAGAGGAATGAGAGGAAAGGAAAATTAGATTAAGTCTATGTTTTGCTCTTTTCCATCTACGTTTTGGAGTCAGCAAAACGCTGTACCTGTTCGGCGTATACTGGGTTTACATTACATTTAAATGTATTAATTTACCACTACTATTCATAATAATAAAAGTACTACTAGGCCACTACTACTAGCCTACTACTACTGCTGCTGCTGCTACTACTACTACTACTACTAATACTAATACTACTACTACTAATAATAATAATAATTAGAAAGTGTTGTTTTGATGAAACATTGAATTACCAGAATTATAGTCTATATATGTTTTTCTTTTTTTTTTCAGATGTAACTTTATAAATATTTAAAACTAGATTTAGTTTATAGTTGTTTTGTAAAATATGTATAGTAGAATATATATTCTACGATATAACAAACAAAAACCTTCGTATCTATAATAGGATAATAGGATAGAGCCTTAATGCTTAAAACACACAAAACACATGGCTTTGTAACATGTTGCTCTATGCTGTTTTGAGTTAAGCCTTCTTTTTTAAATGTATTTTCTAAATGGCTGCTCTCCTGATGATTCCATTTGTATTGCACTTGTAGTTGAAAGAAAAGAAACATTATGTCAAAGCGAAAGTAAAGTGTAACAAACTGTAGTATGCTTACCTCTCTTAGTATCTAAACGCCTTTAGCCCAATTGTTGTGTCATTATAAATATAATAAGCAAATACAAATTTGATAGAGAGCTCGAAACCCCCAAACCGTCATAATAAAGTATACTTTATCCACACCATTCATCTATATACATTTATCTGTTTAGCCACACATACTGAGATTCATGCTCACTGGCCTAACTCTTTGTTTTTACCCTTTCTCGACCATGTATAGTTTTATTCAAAACAGACAATGAAAAGTACGGATGCAAACTGGGAAAACTGAACGCATATGTTTGTTCCGACATATGAACTTTCTGGAAGCAAATTCGTATTTAACTCATTTTCCAGTAGTTACCCTGTTTTGATATCTGATTAAGCTCCTGTAAGTAAGTGTGCACAACCACGGGCAGCCCATTATTTTCACAGATCAGCTGTGCCCTCTAGTGGCAATAATGTGCACCCCCTGTTTAATCTTGCATTCTTTGAAAATTGCAGGATGCAAAGCAATCTTTTTTTTTTTTTTTTTTCAGTTACGTTTCCAGTCATTTAAATATATTTTGAAGTCTATTTGTTCAGAATCTAAAATGGGTGTTGCAACTAATACATGACAGACATTAGCTACCAAGCTTGTCTTGAGTATTTAATTTACCTTTTTCTTAGATGAAAAAAAAATCCTGTTGCATTTTGTTGTAATAGTTACACCCCAAAAGATTAGCAAAGAGTTAATGTTTGTAGAGTGGACCACTTCGTGAATAAACGTGACTTTCAGTGTACTGGGGGGTCGATGTTGCTTTAGTCTCACCATCAATAATACATCGACAAGACGCCTAGAAAAGTGTCTACGTATTTGTGTGCAAGTAACAGACACAAAGAACCAGTGTGGTTAGTTTCAAAGAGAAGAGCAATTACAGTCCTATACCATAAACTCATTTAGACCAGACGTCTAGATCTCTCTAAAGCTTTATTGGACCCAGTTTCTTCCTGCTCTAAAGCAATTCTTGGTACAGGTTTGACGATAAATTGAGGTTATTTGCAACACCTTTTTATTTTTTGCAATATTGCCTAACAATGAATCTGTATTTTGTGTTCAGCATGAAACAAAAATAGTCTTGTTGCAGGGTATAGCAACATAAAATCGCATTGCTGTTATTTAAAAGGTATTTACATACAGTAGTGTGCAGTCTAAATTGCCATTTATTTATAAAACATGGTCTAAAAAAGGGAACATTTTCACAGTACGTGCACCAGTAGAGTATTTAACAAAGCCTACTTACACCCAAATTCACTATACAGCACTGAAAACAAGCTTCAGTGTGAAAAACAAAACGAAATGTAAAAAAAGAAGAAATAAAAATTAAAAAGTTCGAATTTCTTATATAATCTAGACCATATTGATGCATCTACCACAACAGAAAGAGCTCAAACTAGAAATACACTAGAAAAGAAATATTAAAGATATGAGATTGTACTAATGTCCAATTTAAAAAAGAAAAGAAATTACAAGCACAACAAATTATTAAATGTGGCTGCATGAAGATGAATAGCGGGTTTAGCATGCATTAACAGATTGAATGAACAGCACATTAAGAACTGAACATTAAGACATTTATTTTTATTTTATTAAAAAAAAATTATATATATTTTAATGAATTAATATATTTATTTTTTGTGGTAGGAATTTTATGAGTTAGGATAAGTAACTTCAGAATTTAACGAAACTGAATTCTCCGACCCTGAATGCAGTACTCCACCATGGTGCTGGGAAACAGATGTTAGGCGTTTTATGCCAAATATAACCCAGTTTATTGTGGAATATCCATTTATTTCGAGTAATTCAAATAATAACTATACACCAACAAACAGAAGATGACATTTGAACAAGTAAATTAAAATTTTAAATTTAAAAAAAAATCTATCCTAAACCTAGCATATTACAGGAGCGCGCATTAGCTTTTGAGCTGAGCCCGAAGCACACTGTTCACTAAGGATCTTTGCTGCTTCTCTCTCGGTTCATCTTCTTCATTTTCATTCTTCTGTTCTGAAACCAGATTTTAACCTGCCGCTCGGTTAAATTCAGGATTCGTGCAACTTCATAACGACGATCCCTCGTTAAATACATGTTATACAGGAACTCCTTCTCTAATTCCAGAGTCTGATATTTTGTGTAAGGGCAACGTTTCTTTCTTGTTGACCTCGCATGGATCCAGTTTGCTGCCGGGTTGCCTGAAAGAAAAAAGCACGTAAATAAGCTTTACTTCCACAACTGATTAGACCACTCATGCCAATATCAAAGATAACTTTTTGCTATATATCCATTAAAATATTGTAAAGTGAGTGTGAATGCAACAATTTTTTCTTATATATATATATATATATATATATATATATATATATATATATATATATATATATATATATATATATATATATATATATACTCACAGACAAATTTTTCGGCCCGTGGTAAGAGCTCAGACACTTTTATAGGTTTGTAAAACCTCCAGTTTAGGGCAGTTTGAAGGTTGTAAATCAAGGGGCAATTCATTTTACTTACTTGGGTCAAGTTGTTGTTTTTCGTCTTTAGGTTCACCGTGACTCGAAATATCATTTGTAACCGTTTCTTCAGTCGCTTGGTCTACGCTCTCGGACACAGCGCTGCAGCTGAACTCGGGAACCACGGGTGTCTCAGCTTCAAACGCCGCGCATTCAGTCCTTTTCGACGGTAAACTTTGAGTCTTTGTGCCGCTGTGCCGACTGCTGGAGTGGAGCCCCGATAGAGAGATATGGCTTGAGACTGGCTCTATCCAGGAGCGCACGTATCTGTTGTCCGAAAGATGGCTCTGGTGGACGTACGGATGGTAAAGTCCGGACACAGCAGCAGTAGATGGTTGGTGAACCGAGGTCCAGGACGCAGGGAACACGGCTGACTTTGGAGCGAAGCTGCACGAGGAGAAGTCCGCATTTTCCGCCACACCTGACGGCCTCACTGTGTGTGAGCCCTGGACATAACGCGCTCCGTACACATCCTCCGTGTCGTGCCCCATAATAGAGTCCACATAATAGCTACTGAGAGCTGAACTACCCGACATTTTTGGATCCCTTCGAACGCATATAAAACGTTACTCTGTTTCCGAGACCTTGCCTCTGGACAATCATAGTATTTTTGCTGCCTTCATCTCCAGTGATTGGTTACATGAATCACGTGATCATATTTACTAATACAGAGAGTAAATCAGTCCGCTGATAACGGTATGCTTGATTTGTACTACTAAAAAATAAGATAAGAAACAATTTTCATCTTAACTTAGCTGTATTGGTATTCTGCATTCAACCTGTATTTATTTTATTTGATTTTTTTAACAAGTTCATATTAATGCATCCATTTATTTCAGTGCCCAGCCCTCGCCACTGATAGCTAAGCAGACGATTCCAGCAGCGTAAAATCTTGCAAAATATCGTCATAAGATATGTCATACTCTAGCCTTGTAAAGTTTTTATAGAGTTCCGAGTTGCAAGTCCTCGTAAAATAAATGTAATAACATGCTGTAAAACAACGAACCACAGCAGCCTCACAGATTCTCATATTTTATAAACGCTCCTCGCTGCTTTAGTGTTAAGATCTGCAATTCAGTTGTTGTAAGTTTTATACTGGCTGTAAGGTGTTGTATGATTGACACAGGAAGTAATATTTGTGTATATTTTCGGTACGTATTGAAAAGCGAGTCATAGTATTTTATGTGCATCAATAAAAATGTTATGAGGTGCATTTGATTATGTATTAATGTTCCCTTAATAAAAAAGACTCTTGGCATTTCAAAGTGTCTTGACCCACGTGTCTATCATTAAATAATAATAATAATAATAATAATAATAATAATAATAATAATAATAATAATAATAATAATAATAATAATAAATATGGGAATATCCTCGTCTTTTTTTAGATAATATACACTTCGAACAATGAATAAGGTGGCGACAACTATGTGGGATAACTGATGGTCATAAAGCGGATGTTGCTACGTCACATTACTATAAAATAACAAAAAGGTCCAAGAAAGAGTATATCATTTGTGTAAAGAGAGGTTAAACATAGCCTAATTCATTCCATATGTCTTCCTTATTGTGGAAAATAATCTGAGTGGTAAAATGTTGTTTGCAATATGGTAAAATTTGTCGAAATGTTGTCACTTAGAGCTCAGCTGTTACAGTTTTGGTCAAAATGATAATCTGCGTTCCCATCTGTGGTCACACAGGCATCTGAGCATGTGCCTATAGAGACGTGTGGCTTTGTGTTTGTTTATATGCACATTAGAAAGTGTGTGGTCAATGCTATAGAAAGGAAAATGTAGAACATTAATATATATTTATCATCTTAAAACAAGATACGAAAATAAGTATTTGGTCTCTTTTGAACAGAAATCTGAGCAAATGAAGTTGATATTTGATCCATGCATAGTAGTTACATTTTCGTAAATGTTTTCATTTCTTTTCTGGGCATACAGGAACTAAGAACTTTTAGTTCTAAGTCACTTTTTTATTTGAATTTGTATTGTATGTTAATTTAAAGAATGAACGAGCACGTTAGTTTTCCAAGGCTTTTTCGTCGATCAAAACATTTAAATAGTTTTGGACCTTTTCATAACAATGGAATAAAAAAAGTACAAAAATGACATAAATTCAGACCCAGACACGGACTGTATTTTAACATAAGATCATATTTTTAAATGATTTTGTTTTGCTCACATATTTAACATAGGTAGTACTATTGGGAAATGTAATATGGTCTTGATTAAACTGTGGTTTAGAAACGTTTTTATACAAATTGTACAACAAACATTATTATGACATAATGAATTTATTAGTCAATTGACCACATGCCACAAACATGCACTGATACATACACATTTAAACATCTATTATACAGAAACCTTTATACGTAATGATTTCAGATAAATGTATGTTTTCACTGGAGAAAGAATGGGTACCCTTTACTTTCAAATGTGCTTTAATGTCCGTTTTAGCGCAAATGTTTCTGCGACATTTTTTATCTGTCCCTTCTGAAATGAAACCGCTCGTAACAATCTGTTTCCATCTTATTATATAAGTTAAGACCTCACACCAGTTTTATACCCTGCGAAACATACTGAAATACACAAGGCTTCACATTTCAAATGCAATCAAAGATGTAGCAACAAATGACAACGATTTAGCAACCATCACAACATTGGAACGTGAAAGTAGCCAAAATAATGCACCCTGCCCTCGGGTCAACATTATACAGGAGAACACAGACGGACCGAAACGGGAGGTAAGTTCTTGAAATGCTCTTGTTTTCATGCTCACGAAAAAGTGAGATTGGATGTGAGTTCACGAATACGATTTTCTCTGCTCATCTTCTTGAGTTTCATCCTGCGGTTTTGGAACCAGATTTTCACTTGTCTGTCAGTGAGGTTGACGCTTTTGCTTATCTCTAGACGGCGCTCCCGAGTCAGGTACATGTTGAATAAAAACTCTTTTTCTAATTCCAAGGTCTGGTGTTTCGTGTACGGACACCTTTTTTTCCTTCCACTCTTCGCGGTTAACCAGTTGCTCGTGGGTGTGTCGTTTTTAGACTCTGCAAAACAAAAATAAATGAGGGAAATTAAGACACTGTTTTTGCATGAAAAAAATAGAAAGAGTATTCTTGCTAAAACAGTTATCATAATCAAACCTATGCCTACAGTGCATTATAATGAATGTAGCCTACTGAGTCTAAATAATAGCCCATGTGGCCTCGCTTGGTCCTTGGTCCGTACTTCTACTGAATTGTTGTGTTAATTTTATTTTTTATTTTTTTCAGTTAACAATAAGTTTTAATAAGCTAAATAACCCCTTATAACAATGCATTTTTTATAGCCTACAATTACCAGAAATATGATTTTGTCAAGCTATAGCCTATTAACAATGTTGCAGTTAGTAACAAATATATGGCAATGAATGGTTGCTACATTGAAAGTACATTCATTTCGTGCTGAATGGATAAAGCTGCAAACACATTTCAACGAGACAATACTGCTTATATTGAACAAAGATTGTCAAGTCACTTGCAACAAAAGGTATTTGATGTTAAGGCGCCCTCGCAGCGCTGTTTCCTGTTAAGGCTTTTACTGCAACCTGAGTAAGACTCCCATTAAACATTACGACTTTCGGGTTGTTTGTGTTTTATATTGGGTTTTATGATGCCGGAGCGTTCGCATTACACCAAGACGCGATTAATCCGTTTATTGTACCCACCTTTGCCTTCTCTGTGTGGCAATTCAGGGCTGGAGACAGACGCCTCAGTTGAGCAGTTCTTCTCCTCCAGCGTGCTGACTTTGGGCTCCGGAGTCTGTGCAGGGGAAGAGCTCCTTGTGTCCCGATCGAGCGGAAGCTTCTTTTCCACCTCGACAAAGGGCGTTGACTGCGCCTTTGGAGTCACCCTGTTCAGCTGCATTAACGTAGTGCTCGGGCTCATCGTCTCGCTGTCATAGTCCAGGTTTTTCGCCGTCGCATAAGTCTGACTTAGTCTAAAATATCCAGGGACAGGAATCTCGGGACTATCAACGGAACATGTTTCGGAAATCAGGTTGGAGTACGCGGGTATCTCGGACGAACTGACCTTTGCTCTCTTGTCGGAGTACATACAACAGTTCGTTTCTTCTTTTATGCTTTGTGAAAATGTGCAGGTGGACATCTGGTTGAGCGGTTGATCTAATCGACAGGACCTGCTTGGATCTGCCCAGTTATCAGTTTGAGGTATATACGAGTGGACGTTCATGCCCATGTTTTGGTGGTTTACTTCCCCCCGTTTGCCAAGAGACGGCAGGAGTCCACAGGTTTGCATTCCATAGGTTCCCATTTCTGCAGTGGCTGGCATGTACATGTTACTGCTGGAATAAAAATCTGTTCTGCACGCCCCTATCAAGGAATCTACCAAAAACGTGTTTGCAGCAGGAGAGCTGTTGGGAAAGGACATTTTGGAGAGTATTTTTTTTTTTAAGAAGCAGAGAAGTGTCCCCTGTAAGCTGACATATCTAGCAAAACAATCCCTGTACAACCCAAAGAGTCTCTCTGCAACCACATGACACTCTCACCAATGAAATTTGAAAATGGCCTTGAGACGCAGGCTCTTCCCCGTCACGTGGGCGCACTGACACGGTTTGAAGTTTTAGACGTGGTCAACAGCGACACCTAGAACAAGGACTTGAAATTGGTTCCAAGACGGGCAAAATAACATTGTTAAATACATTTTCAGAATACCATATACAATTAAGACAAAATGTGACGAAATTTGACTAAAATACACTTCTGATAAAAGTGCAAGGACCAGGAAAATAAATGAGAGAATTCAACACAGTCTACTTTGTATTTACTTTAACTCCAAGGTCAAGAGAAGAAATGTCGGCAGACACCGCAGAAGGAATTTCTCGTAGTTCACATTTTCAGCAGGCAAAATACTGAGAACGAAACCGAACAAAATGAGGCGTCGGACCCAAACACCGCTAACTGGATGAAGGGTGAAAAGCAACATTGTGATTTCTTATTTTCTTTGTTTGACTTTATAATCCATATTCTATTCTACACCATGGATGTTGCCTGTTTGCAGTCAGGCCGTTTTATCATAAGCAAAGGAAATTCAAATGTGATAACTATATAATAATTCGTGTAATACCATGTGTGTTATTTGCTGTTATTTTCTAAATGAAATTAAATAAACATTTTACTTGTTAAATAACAATTGAATGTTAGCCAGACTGTGTGTTATATCACGTTATCATTCACATTATCATTATAAAGATGTAAGGAAGGCTGTTTCTATAGCATACCAAATTATAGCGGAAGTCAAAGGTTTTAATTAATTTTCATCTTTGCGCAAGTAATGCAGTTCTTATAAATGTTCAGATTGAAGAGGGTTTTTATAAATCAATTTATACGATCGTGTCTTGTAATATATATATATATATATATATATATATATATATATATATATATATATATATATATATATATATATATATATATTTACACACACACACATAAAACGCATAAACACTATGGTTTAAAAAAAAATTCACTCACTCAGCAAAAACATGTTAGATGCTACAATAAAAAAAAATACTGTCAAACGATGCACACTAATATTCGTTAAGACTATATATGCAAATATGTCTGCAGAATTAAACAGCATCTACAAAGGTTTTCAAATGATCTCAGAAATTGACACAATGAAAATGTGCACATAATTAAATGCTATCTTTATATGCTGTTGAATTAATCATCGGCAGTGTGTATATTGTCACAAAGCAGTAATATTGTCCTTATATAGTATACATAAAAACTAAAATGTAAAATAGCTCTACGGAGTTATGAACTTGTTTATATAGAAATCTTAACATAATTTTAAATTACGGAATAGTCACGGCAAATTCCTTACATCATTTTAATAAAACATTAAAAGCACGCATACACGCGCTAAATACGTGGGTTTCCATACACTGAAGTAAATCGTAAACACTATCCGTTTCCCCAAATAATTAATGCAAACAAATACAGAATCACTGCAGAGAACTGACGTGACACCAGAGGACTGACACCAAGCCGGTACACAATTTTCATATTTGGAAGTATACTGTTTTGTTGATCACACATGTCAAATAGGCCGACAAATATAAAAAATTGATAATTTATCTCGGCTTTCAAATTAAAAGATAAATACATTTTTACTCATGTACTCTCTAGTAAATAGTGCAGGCTATGATTTTTCGACAAAGGTTTTGTCTAGGCTTTTTAAATTGTTGGTTAATAAATGTTGAGTAATAAATAGATGAAATGAATAAAAATAGACCTACGATTAATAAGAGGATGCCATAGAGATGCGTACAGTTTAACAATTACCTAAATATAGTGGACTGCTGCTACGCTATGCTAAAATCCATACATCATTAGAAGTATTACATTTCATTTATTTTTCCAGTGTACACGCAAATCTGCCGTCTCCCAAAGAACGGCTTACAAAATATATTATAAAACTAAAAGCTTAGGAAGACCTTAAAAATATGCTACGTTGTAATGGGCTATGCTTGCAATATAACGTAACGACAACAACAACAACAAACCAACAAGAACAATCATACTAGTTATAATAGTTTTAATAATAAGGTTCTATTTATGTATGATCTTCTTTATTGAACGGATAGAGAAAAGGCGTGTAAAAGGCAATGAGACTAGGCAGATGTATACAGAAATTGTCTTCCCAATAAATAAATCCAACGTATACAACTAAAATATATTTGCTGGGTTTTCCGTTTATTTCTCTCTCTCTCTCTCTCTCTTTCTCTCTATGTTATTTTGAAATATAATGAAGCAGCATGAATCTAATTAAGGATAGAATTGAATAGCAATAATGACGTATTGCCTTTAACAGTACGCGGGCGTAAAAACATTAAATTAGATCACATAACTCCGCTCAAGATCATAGTCATTGTTTTTGAGAACAGCTACACTTGGATTACACATAGCACCAGGTCAAATCATTGCTGTAAGTCCGCCCTCTCGTGGCTTCGAGCAGTATCAACAAAATGTAAATAAACTAAGGGATGTCTAACATTCCTTATTATGACAGGAAATAAATTACAAAACACACAACATTTAATAACTTGGATATGTGGTACACACAGCTAAAACAATTAGCAAACTCATATCTAGGGGGAAAAATAGCTCGTATATTTCTGCGTAGCACTACAGAACTCAGATTTGCTTTTCCATTCTGCTTCCACAGAGTAGTCGCTTCTTAAATATATGTCTACTGATGAGATAATAATCAACAAACAATGTATTCACCAAGAGTCTTTTGTAATCGTTTTGGTTGTTTAAGCATAGTCTTAAGAATACACCACCGAAACACTCGCAGCCTTATTGAGGAGGTGATATGATTGTATATATATATATATATATATATATATATATATATATATATATATATATATATATATATATATATATATATATATTTTTTTTTTTTTTTTTTTTTTTTTTTTTTTACATGGGTTTATATTCACGTAGCCAAACGGCGTCTATGTGTAGTTGTCTGTAGTATTTAACCTAGTAAGAGGTAGGTCTATCTGTATGGAGGCCTTTAAAGGCAGGTCGTTGTTGCCAGTGGAGCGAGTGGATGCAGCGGCCATATTGGACCGTGCTGCACTGCGGCGCCTCTGAGAGGGCGTAGTTTTTCAAAGAGAACCTCAAAAAGGCGCCTTTACTTATTCAAAAAGGTTAAGGGTGAAGACCTTGACATTTGAGAAGTTCAAATGCAATAATTCATTTTAAGTTTTACATTTGTTGACGACATCTAACTCTCTAAACCACTACGGAAAAGCCAATTGCTGTGAGTATTATCGTGCTACATTTGTCATAAATCGGCCCGGTTAAGCTTATAGAAGTGCGGTGATGTGTAGTGCGCTGGATTGTAATTCGAGGATTTCAAGACACTTTTTTTAAACTTTTATTTTATCACAATCTAAGTGCACATCTTTCTAGACAGAAAAACAAAACATCTGCACCCTTTGTGTTTCAGGGCAAAGTCGCAGTAGAAGTGGATAGTGGGTCCAATAGCCCCAATTTAATTTACTGCCCACAGTTTATTGTACTGTCTAGACTGTTCAAGGTTTAGTAAATAGCCTAAGTGTAAAACAACATACAAGGAAGGGAATTAGTCAAAGACCTAAAGTTACCATTGAAAATAGTCCTCTCTCAACCTCACGTTCTTCCATCCTGTGTAATGATTAAAAACATATAGTATTCGTCTGAAAAATAATAAGGCGAACACTAAGAAATGCAACTCTGTTAAATAACTTGAATGTTATTTAATAACAAATAACTGTTAAATAAGAAATTTTGTGGTTGACTTAGACGCGCACCATCACACACAAGAGGCGTAACAGTAATAGATGGAAATATGGTGTATTTTTTATTTATTCAATACATAGATACATTACATGCTTCAAACGAATAAATGCATACACAGTTCTACCTCAATGTAATTACGTACTGATTTAATGTAACCAAACGTATTGCTGCTTATGCAGAACTTGAATGTATTTCATGGAACTTCATGGAACAATTCAAAACACAATAAATAAATACAAATACAAAGCTACTGCATTTCAGTGGCATTAACACAGAGTATGAAGAGATTGTCGAGGTACCTATCTGTTCCTGATAACTCATAATTTCCGTCATCGCGAATACACTGTTGTAGATCATTTGTGCAGAATTTGAATGGCAGATCTCATTAATTTTTGATAGCAAATATTTTGCATAGTTTTAAAATACAGAGTTGACGTGAAAAAAACCCAGGTGTCCGACGAATGGATGATGTCCCACAATTATGCCATAATAGAATATCCATCGTTTCAGCGTCTCATCGGTCAATATCATGGCTTTCAGAACAATGGATTTCCAGTGAAATACTGGAGACGATCCCGGTTCAACTTTTTCTCTTTCATCCTTCGGTTCTGGAACCAAATCTTCACTTGTCGGTCTGTAAGGCTGAGCATTCTGGACAACTGCAGACGTTTCTCTTTGTTTATGTAAACATTGAAAAAGAATTCTCGTTCAAGTTCTCGGATCTGGTATTTCGAATATGGGCATCTCTTTTTTCTGGACTTTGTTGCACCTACAAAGAGAAAGGTAACATTACAATGATTACATTAAAATAATTTTGAAGTCTAACTCGCTTGCAATACAACTGCAGATACGTCAGGAGATAACATTAAAAGTTCGAGTCAATTCGATACTTCAGATGGGCTACTAATGCAATGCCTAAACCGTTTTCACAATAACTGTTCTATTGTGTAATTCACATTGCAGTTACAAAAACGTGATTATGTATACATAAACTTTAAAACAACACAAGCTCTGACACATGAAATACACTCAAGCATGCAAGCGGCCCACACACTCAAGCACACACACACACATACGCGCGAGAACATCGAAAATCATGCACGCAAGCGCACACGAGTAATTAGATTAAAGTGTTTCTCTTCTAAGTTAAAATATTTTGTGATATAAGTAATTACCACTGAATCAAGCAATAAGCCGAATGTTTTTAAAACCTTTTGCTCTTTCACGATTCTTATCAAAACGATAATTTATATCTTTGCAGCAATTTAACCGCGAAAATATATAGGCTAGGCTATATATATATATATATATATATATATATATATATATATATATATATATATATATATATATATATATATATATATATATATATATATATATATATATAATGATCCGACGAAAGCGCCTCCACATCGTAAAGATTTTTACAACAGCAAAGAGAATCTTACTAGCTACATAAAAACTTTTGCATGCTTATAAAGCCGCACATAAAAGCTAACCGATAAAGTAATGTGAAGTGAATCGCCGTTAAAAGCGTGGACCTACTTGAGTCGCTGTTCTTTTCTTCGTCGCAGGTTGATATTGAGGATTCCTCCTCCATGGTTTCGGTGGGGTTTCGTTTGGTCTGCTCCGCGCTGTCTGTAGACACATTGCATGCAGCATCTCCGGGGACACTCGTATCTGGCTTTTGTTTGGACTGCTCAGGGTTGGGCTTCTCAGAGTTAACAGACTCAAAAAACTGATCAAATCCTTGTGGAAGCACCCCATTTTGGCCGACGTTGGTGAAGAAATTGCACGAGGAGTTAGTACCACCGTGATGGCTATACATGGAATCGTTCTTAAAAATCATTTCCGCTCTGTTTGATGACTGCAGGAGATCTCGGTGCATTATTTCCTCAGTTGAATAGTACGAAGCGTAATTGCCCCTGTAATGCCATTTGCTCGGATGATCCAGTCCATAGTCCCTGAAAGTCACTTCACGAACAGGTTGGACTTGCGCTAGGTTGGAGGAATAGGGAAAATTGACTTGACACGCTGTAGTTTGGGGTAAAAACGATGAGACCGACGAAAAATCAGGAGCAGAAACATAGTACGGTAAATACATATTAGATGCACAGTTGCTGCGATCCTCGTAGTCCGTCATTGCTCGCTTTAGTCTTAGAGGAAAAATCGTCTGCTTGACTGTTAAACTTTGCCCATCTATTGCACCATATGCGTGTGGATAGGACACGCGAGGAAGAAAAAATCGGAAACGTACGCTGACGTGCAATTCATCTTGATCGATTCTTGAGGTAATTGTGTCATGTGATCCGGTAAAAAAAAAAAAAAAAAAAAAAAAAAAAAAAAAAAATTACCATATATCAATATCAGTCATTAAGTAAGCGGCTCATAGGTAACCGCATGGAGAAGGTCATTGGTTGGCTACATTTTTTAAACTCCCTTGTTGTTTTCCCAGTGTGCACTACAAGGCATTAGTAAACAATCACAGAAAATAAAATAAAACATTAAATATTTCGTTTAAAATCATACAATAGTAATAAAGTACCTGTATTACAACGTTAAGTAATCTATTTCCAACGCACCATGTTAAGTTGGACTATTCAGTTGCTTTATTTTAAGATTTTCCTAGGTTTCCCAACCTCTTACCACCACGGCCGAAAGAAAACTTCGACGACTGATGCAAAACTGCAATGTTTTAACCTCTTTCTTTCCCGATACTCGTTAACTGAGACTATCATGCATTATGATCAAAATTCACTGTACATTTTTAAACACATGGTTTATATGCAAGTTTCTGAAGCTGTAATATACTCTTTTAAGAAAATTCCTGGAAAGTCCATATTGTGTTCTACCTTGGGTTATACATATAAGGCATATAAAAGACTGAAAAAGACAGAGTGGAAAAAAATAAGTAGGAAAAATGTAGGAGCCAACAAAAAGGTAATGCATTTCATCAAATAGTTATCAGTCGTGATGCCAGTGAAAACATTTTCTGATTATTCTGCACAGTCTACAGAAAGTAAAAATTAAGTCACAGTGTAAACGGTATACAAGAAAGCTTTTCCAAAAACGGCAAAGTGCAATATAAAGCTAGTAAAGCGTAATAACATTTTCAACTGTACCTTTCTTTTTAGCGTGAAGTAAAATCTCCATTTATGTCTGATAATGTATTCCAGTAGCCACGATTTAAATGAAATTCCTTGACGCAGTGATTGAAAGGGAGAACAGGAAGAGATACACAGATTCACACTGCCAAGTACAAAACAACTGTTCTGGCTTTGAACGTCTGTGGTCTGAGACAATGCGCAGCCGGCAATCACCATCAGCCGCCAACCAAATCATTTTATTGCACAAGCAAAAGGATGTGCTTTGGTGTAGTGTCCTGGTTGGAGGTAAAAAGTGACTTGTATATTCCTACCGAGAGCCTACAGAAAAAGTTCAACTTTAAAGTTTTTTTCCCCCCTCCGATATATACACATCTCATATATATATATATATACAAAGTTGGTGTTAAGCTTATAAAACAAATAAACAAACAAAGTAGTTACGTTGTTTTTGTACTGACTTGTACTGGTTTTATTAAAAAAAATGTATTATTATTATTTATTATTTAATCTGCATATCTTCCTGTAGTGACTAATACAGATAATAATGTGTTTTATTGTTAAATTGTCGCACGGCCTCTATATTTACAATGAATAAACATTCCATAATAAATAAACGAATAAATAAATCTGATTTAGTTTTAACAGATGTTAAAGTTCATGTTCGAGTAAATAGCAAGATAGCTGAATCTCGCAGTGAAGTTTTTAACGAAATCTTGTACGATCCATAATTAAGAGTTTTTTTTTTTTTTTTTCATGTGCTACTCCTTTGTTCTGGGTAGAACCCAAAGTGTAAGAGCACAGCAAGTGAAAGGTCTGTTTAACAGTCGATGTGAAGTCCAAAGATTTTTCAACACCAAATACAAAAATTTTCGCAATAATGTAAACCTGTACTGAGCGTTAGCGCATCAAATTAATTATAATGTTGTTTGGTCTTATGGCCTTATTTTTGCAAAATCGTATATATATATATATATATATATATATATATATATATATATATATATATATATATATATATATATATATATGTGTGTGTGTGTGTGTGTGTGTGTGTGTGTGTGTGTGTGTGTGTGTGTGTGTGTGGGCATGTTTTTGTGTCATATCAGGACACAACTCTGTATAATGACATGGGTATGACACAGGTATTACAAGGAGAGGGTGTGTTATGAGGACATGACCCATGTCCCCATTTTTCAAGATGCTTATAAACCATAAATCATTTTTGGAGAAAGTAAAAATGCACAACGTTTGTGTGTGTGTGATTTCTATATTTGTCTTCATTTGACAATATCGGTCACTAACTTGACCTTAACTTTGTATTGGCGCCCCCAGTTACTACAGTGGTCGAAAAACGTCTGGCAGTGATCTCAAGAAAATTTCATTCCATTTGTTTCTTGTCCTGTCTTTCAACACAGTTCGGTCTTTATCGCATTTAAAGGGAATTGTCAAGACAATTTGGACCAAAATTAACTATGTAATATTTGTAGTAATACTGGATAATATTAATGAAATAATATACTGGTAGTAATATACTTACATTTGGTGACACAAAATGGTGATTACATTCTGTGCAATCATGATTTTAAGTTGCGAAGAATAATAACCACTTTACAATGTAACTACAAAGGCCTACATTATGTGTGTGTGTGTGTGTGTTTGTGTGTGTGTACACCTTTTGTTTTACTATAATGGTACCACATTGTTTACCAATATATATTGCAGAAAAACAGTGTGAGTACATTACGTGTGGATTGGAAAGATGGCGTTGAACATTGTCCATATGCCACTAGTTTGCCATAGTGATATTAAAATATCTATCTTTATATATCAACTGATGGTACCACTGATTTTCCTGTTCCATATACTCTTTCAAAATGAATAGTTATTCCAATTAATAATTAGCAAGTTTATTTACGGGCGCAATGTGAACAAACTATTTGAAGCAAACAAAAAATAGTTAAAATAATAAGGTTGTATTAAATATCTACAAAAGGAAATACTAGTAGCTACGAAATTAATTGTTTAGCCGTTCAATCTTTTTTTACCTATACACCCTTACCGCATAGTTACAGCACTTAGTTAGTTCGTTCAAATTCAGTTTAATTCAATAAGATATAATTTCAGAAAATATAAAATGATGGCGATTCATAGAATACAGATATTCGCACTCGGTGTTTGTATATTAGCATAAACGAACTTGAGCTTGGACTAGAGGCACCACTGCTTTTTAGAAGAGCATTTTAGAATCACCCATCGAATTAAACCAGACAAACATCGCACAAGAAGCAGATGTTTAATGTAATGCAGAATTTACAGAACACTGAATAAATATTACACGTAACACTTTTGGTTAAAATACAACAAAACTTACATTTTTAGATCGGAAGATACTAATCAGGTTTCATCAAAATTACTAAAGGTTGGAATGTCTGACTGCAGTTAGCTGTTAGCTGCCCAGTGTACTTTTAAATGACGCCAGAATGTATGATATGAACCCAATATACACATGACGTGCCTACTCTAATTTTTGCTGCGGTTTTAAACAACAAAATCTTTTTTTAGACTATATATAGCAAGCTAGCATTACCACTTTGGAATTAGCGTTTTTCTACCAAAAACATACATCCAGACATATACAAATACAGTGACTTCATGGCTAATACATATAAATGTCAAATGTAATTATTCCATAGTTTATTCAGTTTTATTATATTCTATTTTATATTAAATTACATTTCATAGTTTTTTTGGAGATTATCGTTTCCAGATAGAAGGGCTTGCATCTCCGTCATAAAAGTCACTTTGTATAAATGATGCCACCACCTAAAAAACAAACAAATCCTAGACTATTATTATAATGAAAGAAAGAAAAGAGTTAGTAAACAATAAAGGTATGCTCGCGCATCATAAGTCTCTTTTTCTTCATCCTGCGGTTCTGAAACCAGATTTTCACTTGCTGATCACTCAGTTCCAATCTTTCAGAAAGCTCCTTTCGTTTCTGTCGGTTTATAAATTCATTCATCATAAACTCGTTCTCCAGTTCGGCTAACTGTGTCTTCGTGTAAGGTTTCCTCTTTTTTCTTGATCTCACCTGTGAGGGACACCACGGCAGTCCTGGGAAAAATAGAGAGAAAAATATTAACCATTCAATACTTATTCGATGTTAACCCTTAAAAACACAACTGTCATTTATACTTAATCGTGGGGCATGCTTAATTATTATTATTCTTTGCATTTTATCCTGTCTGAAAACAAACTTGTGTTGAAAAGTTAAGCGTGGAAAACTCGATGTCTGAAACAGCTTGCCTATAACTGAATAAAGCAAACGGTTTTATAACATCACACATACAAAGACCACAGAGTAAAATCCACTGAAATCAAGGAAGAAGTTGTGTACCATCGGAGAAGGCTGATCTAATAGTCGGGGTGTCCAGTGATGGCTGCATTTGAGCGATGGAGCTGACAGACTGCTTTGAAGCATCAGTCACTGGCTGGTCAATGAAGTTAAGTTCATTCTGTGCAAGCCTGTTCTGCTGTCGCCTTTCCAAGTTTGAAACTTCGTTGCTGGCGGAGTCAGAAGTGAGTCTCTGTTCACTCGCGTAAGATGCATTAGGTCGTCCAGGCTCCTCTGATTTGTGGCTGACATCTTGGAAGTAGTACCTCCCGGATTCCTCCAGTGAGCCCTTCTTGTGAGTGTTGAGGCTAGCGCTCACAGCGGCTGAACTGCTAAAGAACGGCTGAGAGTAGCCACTGTAGGCGCGGCTCTGGGTCGGAGTAGTGCACGAACTTGGAGAAGTCCACGGGAGCGAGCACAGCTCTCTTCTACCATAGGACATCTGCGAAAGCCCAGATAGATGGACTCCATTGCCTCGCAAGTTTTGGAGATACAGGGAGTCGGAAGAGTGAAAATTCAAAAGAGGAGCAACATACCCAGAACTAAGAAGATTGTGCTCGCACATTTCTGACGAGCTTTCCCGAACGCTTCTTAAAACCGTTTTTAGAAACCCCTAAAGAATACTAGCAAGGTAATTGTTGATTTGTTAATGCATCATCACGTGTTATGCAAAGTCAAATGTTTGGTCACGCCCATGTGACGGTCGTGCTGCAAAGTCAGAAATAGGCATTGCATAAAAAGCATATAAAATAGCAAACAGCATTTGAAAACATCACAGTTCAGTTTCCGGTCTAATATATATATATATATATATATATATATATATATATATATATATATATATATATATATATATATATATATATAGGCCTATAGTAAAAGAGGTTTAGGTAATGCATGATTCTCTATTTTTGTAAATTATTTATTGTACAAGCAAATGTATAAAATAACAAATATAGAAAACAATAGAAAAAAAATCTGCATAAGAATACAAATAACATCTGCATAAAATGATACCGTTTATTAATAATGAAGGCTATGCTACAGAAAGTAAGATTACTGGTGCTTTTGGCTTGCTTATGGGGAAATATGCATTTGGATGTGTAAAACTGCATTACTAATATATATATATATATATATATATATATATATATATATATATATATATATATATATATATATATATATATATATATATATATATATATATATTAGTAATGCAGTTTTACATATGACATATATATATGTATGTGTGTATGTATAACACACATACACACACACACACTGGTTTGGCTACATAGTCAAAAACTGCGTTCGTGTTTTATTAAGTAAACAGGGGTTTAAAAAACATTAGGCTCACAAACACATGCTTAAAAAAATCTTTAAATCTTTTCTGTGCAATAGTCTATTACAATTTTGATAGAGTATTATCTATAAAAAATAAAAATCCCTTTCTATTTTGCCTGAAAAAAATAATAATTTCCTTACAGAGTGGCGATATCTTAACTCGATTCATTCATTTCAATCTATATATTTAAAATAAGGTTTAGGTAAAGCACGATTCATTATTTATATTCTGTAAAATATAGAAAGTGCAAAAAAAAAAAAAAAAAAACAGCTCTTACATAAACATTTAAGTCGGTTGTCTTGAGATGCCCAGCTATTGGCGCAAGAAATTAAACATTAGCCTACTTTAGATGCCGGGTTCTCTTTGTAATCTGTCCGTCACATTTGACACTGTAGGAAACACAAGTTATATTTAATACTTATAATTTTATACTTACCTTCAAAGATTTTTCCAGATGATCCAAAACACGGTTTTAAGAATGTGCACATACACGCACGTGCAAGCAAAATGACTATTGTAAACAGGCAGTTTCCGGAAAGAGTGGAGACAGTACAACCTCCCACATTTTACGGGTCCAGTAAATTCAAGAAAACCTTTAAAGTCGGATAGCTTTAGAAAGTCACATGCTGTTGGCAAAGACAACACAGAAGACCAGAATCATTTGTTCAACCTTAAAAAAACTAAAATGTGTATATGAAAATGATATTGTACATCAGTATAGTTCAAGGTCAAAGTCCAGACGCGGATTTACCAAAAACAAGTCCAAGTGCATTTAAAAACCACAGTAAACCCGTTTGTCATAGTCTAAATTTAATTTACAATTTGTCCCAAACAACCAGACAGACAATTTGATGAAAAGCTTCGCTTATAAAAGCTGAAAACAGCGTGACAGAGAACTATAAACATTTTCTTTAAAATGATACTGAGCCGTTGTTAAACCCTCGCATGAATTTGCCAGCTATTCAGCAAAACGTAAAACCGCTGCGAGTTGCCATGAGAGTCCCCAGGGGAAGTATTTTCTGACCAACAAATATAGGCTAACTTAATATAACTTTTTAGCTCAATTTTTTTTTTTTTTTTTTTTTGCCACTGCATGTTACATATTTATTCATACCTTAAAGTGCCATATTTTCTATTAAATGATCAAAGCTTCTAAATTAATTGTCAGAATGGTTTGCTTTTAATGCAGACATGTATTTGGGCTTAAAGGTAAGGCACACAGTAACCGGTAGGTGGCGATGCAGGTTCATGAATTGGTGGCCAGTTTTATTCACGAGACCTCTTGAAGTCAAGGTCTAGTCTGACAAAACGTCTCAAGGTCAGTGAGAAGACCCAGTTTAAAACCTGTTAACGTTTTGAATAATGCAATTCTATTTGAAAGGAAACAAAAAGGTTTGTGTTGTGTAGATATTTCTCTTGTCTTTTTTTGATTTTCAAAGATTTTCAGTGAATCTTTAAATAATCAGCCAAACACTTAAACAATTATAAGTGGGCTGATTTAGCAAAATAATAACCGTGTATGGATATTTCACTTAAATATTGTATCTAAAACTTTACTCTTCACATTTATCACGTTTACGCAAAAGCTGTCGCTTTTATCCAAAGCGACTTCGAGGACATTTGAGGCATAGCTTACATTTTACCAGAAGCCTATGAGTTCCCATTTATTCATGTTTAAAATACATTTACAGACCGCTGCAGGTCTAAACAATTCGTACTACTGAAATTCATGAATGTTTCTCAAAGTAGGGCTACATAAAAATGCGGGTCTATTAGCTGTTAAAAATTAAATTCAAGCAGTTGAATACACGACTGTAAAGCGCTTTGGGTGTACAGCAATACACCGTAAAACTCTATATAAATGCATTATTGATTCATTCAGTAGCTTTGCAATTGCAATAAATAAATTAAAACACTTGAATAACTTTATGATTGAATTTCCAAGCTATTACTCGGTGCTTCGTAGAACCCAGCCTCAGTCTTTCAACACATTAACTTTTAGTCGCTCGGATCTCTTAAATCAACATTATGCTCGATATATATTAGCGTCAAAGTTACAGATCCGTCCACAAATAATACTATACAAGACTAAGCACTCCACTCACATGAAACGAAAATTCCTGAAAGGAAAGATCAGTGGCCTGGCTTATGGTGTAGAAACAACTAATGGCAATTGTTTAACAATACTTAAATTATATATATAAAAAAAAAAAAAAAAACTGTGAGGAAAACCCCCCAAATGAATGAAAAAATAACATATGGCTAAACTCTAAACTATATAAATATAAATCAGCATATGCACGAGTAAACCTTTAATAGGTTTAAAATTAAATGCAGATATTAGGTCTCTTCTTATCATTGATCCGGCGATTTTGAAACCCTATTATTACTTGTCTCTCAGACAGGTTTGTATAAAAAGCGATCAGTCGTCTCTTTTCCTTTGTAATGAACGTAGTTGTTGGTGTATTCCCGCTCGAGCTCTTTCAGTTGCAATTTTGTGTAAGGAACCCGCTTCTTTCTCCCGCGCGGACAGAATGAACCCCCTGTTCCCTCTTAGGAAATACAAATCATTATAATCATAAGGCTGCCTTTTGTTAAAAGATCTTTTTATTATTCCAGGAGTAACAATGATGTAACATTTGCAATTTACCTTAAACAGCCTTTTAAAGAAAGAGCTTCCAATAATATAAATGTTAACATTAATTTAATAAAAAAATAAAAAAATAAATAGCGTCTTGTAAATTTCCATCCAAAGAAAGCCAGGTAAAAATTAGAAATATTAAAAATAATAATAAAAAACACAATTTACTTAACAGGGAACGTTTTTTATTTTTGTCCTGATTTATTTCGTCGGACATAGCCTGTACTTATTATTTCTTTTAATAATTATTTTAACTACTTTAATACGGTCATGATCGTGGCATTTAATAAGGCGGTGTCAAAACTAATGAAGAGAGGCGAGGAGTGATTCACAGTGCAGATCTCACAAGTTTTACCTGTTAATGATGGCTTCCAGAAATGCTGGCTCTGCGTCTGGTCTTTGGAGCAATAAAGTTGACTGCTGCAATTGTTTGACCACTTCCACGGCGGGTGGTCTTCCATCGTCAAACACGTCTCATGTCTGGAATCTCCGGCCATTGTTTTATGAACTACAGGTAAATCAAAATACACAGGGTAGGAACCTGTGTAACTTTGGTAAAAAGCGACCTCCTTAAGCCAGCCATAGTCCACGGGTTTACTGGCAGACTGTCCATTTGCATTCTGTTTTACAACACTAGACGGAAACACGGCGTTCTGTGAAACTTTGCAACCATAACAACTTACGAGACGACATCCAAAAGTGACTGAGGAGCTTGTGCCAATGTTGGCTGGAAAAGAAACGTAAGGAGTGAGAGACTCAGCGCTCGTCGAAGTCGGTCGCTCCGCCGTGGAGAACACCGGAGTTTCTGCCGCTGACCGGCTTGAGTGCGCCCTGAAGGCAGACGGGTAAACATTTCTCAACTCCTCATTTAACCCCCTTGCTTCCATATTTACTTGCAAACAAAATATATAATGCTTTGCAATTTAACACATAGTATTTTATGAGCTCAAATCCAAGAAAACTGTGCAGAGAGAACAATCTCCATTTATAAATAGCTTTTATGTTTATTTTCCGGAATAATTACGTTGGTCAGATAACCTGGTACCTGATTGGATAGTTGTCACCATGTGACATGCAAATAGTTAAGCTGAATTTGGACAACACCACAGTGTAGTTTTCACTTGTCTATGAGTGAACATAGTTTAAGGTAGTTAAATCAGGGGAATAAGCATGGTTAAACAACTTTTTTATTTGGTTTCGCATTTATTTGATATATTTTACAATTATTCAATCACAATCAAAGCTTTTAGCTTAGGCAGCACAGCAGTGGATGTCTCATTAGACATTAGCCATAATTTAAATTTAATTTGAATGTCAGAATGTACTGCTATCATATTTTTAATACACTAGGTGGCTCAGAAATGTGTGCATGTTTTTGTGACATATCAGGACACTACTCTGTATAATGACATGGGTATGACACAGGTATTACAAGGAGAGGGTGACTTATGAGGACATAACCCATGTCCCCATTTTTTCAAAACGCTTATAAATCATACAGAATTAGTTTTTTTGAGAAAGTAAAAATGCACAAAGTTTCCTGTGAGGGTTAGGGTCAGGTGTAGGGTAGGGCCAAAGAATATACAGTTTGTACAGTATGAAAACCTTCACGCTTATGGGATGAACCCACTTTTACAAAAAAAAAAAAAAGAAAAAAAAAGTGTGTATGTGTTTAAAACGATGTTGTTAATGGAGGAAAATGCCTGTTGCAACACATAAATTATGTATTGAATTGAATTAAACAAGTCTTTATGAAGAATGTAGTAAAACTAAGTGTACGTGTAATTTTGTGGTTAGGAGTTTGTCTTCTTATGATGCTCTTTAGGATTCTAATACTCATAAAAACTTTGAGATCTACAGTCGCTTTTATGATTTAGCCTACCAAAGCTAACCACTCCTTTTGGGGTTTTGTGCGCATAGGCACTAACACTAAACACCTGTGATCCCTCAAACGCACACAATTAGAGCAGAGACCAGACAACCTGCAGTTTTTTTTTTCTCCTGCCCTAACAAAAAGCCTGCAGTTTGTTGACATACCACAGAAAGCAGTAAAACTAATATGCCTTTCACAATGCCATCAATTATCCGGCAATTGCAGCATGCAGTCAAGTCGAATGTGGATAAATTTGTAATTAAAAATAAATTCTCCCACTATGAATGTCAGATGCTCAAGGGATGCCATTTTCCAAACAAACAATAACTGAAACATTAAATAGAAACGCAGTTAATGTTATTATCGTAAACGCAAATGTGACAATTTACATTTATTTTGCAGATAGATTAAGGTTTTAATTGAGTCAGGGTTTCTGTTTCACAGGTGGATTTTGTTTGTTTAAAATTGTGTTTACCATGTGCTTTTTAATGATAGTCTAACGGTACCATTAAATATATGTCGCTAGTTCATGTGGTGTAAATCAAATCGTCACAATCACAGTTCTAAAAGAAAAAAAGAAAAAATAATCATAAAAATTTAATTCGCTTTCACTCTACTAACGGAATCCACACCTTAACCAATATAGGCCTAATTGAAATCACTTTCAAGCTTATAAATTAGTGGTGGATTGTGACTAAAAAGTGACTTACCGTTTAATTTATGCACAGAGAACATTTTAACACCGCTCAGCATAATAATGCAATAATGAAACATTGATTTAATTTTTTTTTTCTTTTACAGACAACGCTTATTAAGCCAGAATTAGACATTTTGTTAAAACATACCACAGTTAAATATAACTAAAGTTGGACTATACTATAAAATCAGTCCTCCTGTAGCCTCAGAAGACCTCAAATCGCAGTATACTGCCTTTTTAGTTTTGTCTGTTTTTGGCGTTCACTCCTCTGGTATTTTATAAAAGCAGAGCTTCGATTGTTGAACAGAGTGTGAACATTCTTTTATTCGGTTTTATGATAAAATTGGTCCACGTGGCTTTATAATGATGTAAGGGTGCATGATAATGATAATAAAAGTTTTCAAATTTAAGCAAATTAAATATTGAAATAGATAGGCAACCTTTGAATAAAGGGAATAGATAAAGGATGTTAGCAGTTTATGAACGCTGCTCTTTTCAGAAAGAAGACACTTGGGGCCAGTGGCGGACAGGCCACCTGGGCCAGCGGGAGTTTTCCCGGTGAGCCGCTGTACAATGAGGGCTGGCCCATTGCGTAAATATAAAGTATGAATTATAGGCTAGTAGGCTAAATGTAGCTTATAGCCTCCATCGGCCCATACGAATAGCCAGCCCGACCAACTTGAATCAAACATTGCAACGCTATTTCTCACGACAAATTCGTACGTATTTCTCGTCACACTATTTTATACGATTTGTCAGTGACGGTTAGGTTTAGGGGTGGGGTTTGGTGTAGGCCATTCGTGCAAATTCATACGAATTGTGCAACTCGTGAAAAAAATGTACGAATTGCCTTGAGAACGGGTTGAACATATTTAGTGTAGGTACTCCGGCTCAGTGCAGCCGCTCAGCGCTAAACCGGTTACAGTTCACAGAAGCTGAGCTGCGCGGCATTTGAATGCGAGCTGAGGTAAGATGCAAGCAGCTTAATAGAGAGACGACTCGGCAATTTTTGCCAACTGTTTACAATAAAAAAGTACAATAATAATAATAATAATAATAATAAAATTTAAACGACAGACATTAATTTTCAGTGATACAAATTACTACTGACATTTTAAAAAATGAACTGCATACACGGGATAAACGCACTGTTTAATATGCGTAATATGCGCAATTCTGTGTGCTGAAACGTCAAAAAAGAAAAAGAAAAAAGCGGCCAGCTGCAGTTCAGCAGCTATATCCTCCCAACTTTTCTCTCTGGCATTGTCGTTGTAAGTTGATGATGACATGTCGAAAAGGCTGACATGCTTCGTTTATGGTCTTGCGCATGCGCAGTGAGGGAAACCGTTCATAGCCCTGCTTCAACTGTGCGCTACCTCACGAGAGGCGACCAAAATTTCTGAAATGTCAGAAATCCATCCGACCAACCGATTGCCGGTCGGGAGAGGTTAATCGCCTCTCATTCCCCCCTTGTACACTGCACGAACACTGCACGACAAATGACGCATGACAATGTTGAAAATCTGGGGTGCGTTTCCCGTACAACGACGTAGCTCGCAGATTAACCACCATAGTACGATGCATCTTTATGAAAACGAACGAGTCGTGAGTGTTTCCCGAAACCAGTACCTGTGTCGCAGATCCATAGTTCAAACTACGTTGGTTTGAGCCGTCGTTCTTTTTCTTCTTTGATCTAATGGCTGACTGGAGACATGATACCGCCACCTACAGTAATTTGTGTTTTATTTTCTCTTTTCTTCGACTCGAGTTACGCTTTTGAAATGACGTTACGTAGGAGTCGAGTAATAACGAATCATTAATTTGTTCTGCAATACATTATACACACACACAGAGTTAAAAATTTGCTCTTTTCTGATCCCACTATCAATAATTTCACAATTTCAGATACTATTTCAGTTCAGATACTATACTATTTCTTATGTAATATTGATAGGCTACTTAACCACAATTGAAAAAAGATGGGTTTTGAAAAACTGTGATGTACTGTTGTGGATTGCTTATTTTGCTCAATCTTTCCTATTTATGTCTTCTTGCCATTCTGACGCGTTAATGAAAATGAAACGAAAAACCCCAATTTTAAATGCTTGAAATTGCAGTTCTTTTCGAGAAGGTGTTGGAAAATAGTAAAGTCCAGCTATTTTCAAAGCTGAAAAATAGCATTACAAATGCTGAAAAAAATAAAATCTGGGCAGAAATCACTCAAAAAATAAACGATGCTAGCTACGGATATGGACAAAGCCCAGACAAAGTCAGGAATAAGTGGAGGGACATCGCAAGTGTGACAAAACAGAGGGCTGTGGCACGTAAGAGGGAAGCAAACAAGACTGATGGGGTATCAGTTCAGTTCCTCCTGTCCCTACAGAGGAAGAGACAGTTTCGGCCATCCTGGGGCCTGTTGCAATGGAAGGATCCATGGAGATATGGATACATGTGCATCAACCAGGCCTTTGCCTTCAAAGTCCAGGCCTCCAACATCAGGCCCTTTCCAGTCTGGCCCTTCAACATCAGGCTTCACATCTTAAGAGGGCAATAAGAAGAAACAATGCCTTAAATTCAGTTGTTAGCTGCACTGCATTATTATGCTGCTGGAAATGTATGGAGGTGGTGGGTGATGGCCTAATGGGTGGGTGATGGAAGCACACATGACTCTTTTGTGTGGGCCACTTCTGCAGTTTGCAGGTGGCTGAAGAGGGTGCATGGCTTTGGTTATAGCTGGCTGCTGGAGACATGTCCTCTTTGCCCATACGTCCTGTCACCTGTGTAGCATCCAGCCACCACTGCAGTTTAAACCATTTATTAAATCTTACATAATTTCTGTTAAATATTTGGTTTATTTGCCGATATGTATTAAATGAACACTTAAAAACATTTAAAAAAAATCTTTAGCAAACAGTGTATACCGTCTCTCTCTCTCTCTCTCTCTCTCTCTCTCTCTCTCTCTCTCTCTCTACATATATATACATATATATATATATACATACATATATCTTCTAAAGGAATAGGGCATAGGGTCGATAACTCAGCCTGAATAGAACACAGCCCAGGTGCGGCGCAATCAATGACGTCGACACAGCAAACTAACGACGAACTATGCCTCTAACCACAGGTGGAAGCTGTCGTTCCAACGACACAAGTTTGCGATGCAGTTTGCGAATGTTCGTTTGAACTATGGTTTCGGGAAACACAGAATCATTGAACTACGTTGGTAACGACGGAACCTGCGACCATAGTTGGTTAACGATGCTTTTGGGAAACGCATCCCTTACCAACCCGAAAAAGAGTTGGACGAGTCAGAATTCAGCTCAAAATCGGATGAACATCGCACAGTGTATGCCCGGCTTCAGCCACCTCCTAAAATAAGTACGAATTGGTCGAAAGGGCGTTGTTTACGATATTCGCCACAAATATGAAACACATATTAAGATATTCGCACACAAAAATGTTGGGTTAAAAATAACCCAACCTGTAACCCAACTATGGGTTGGTATAGCACCTTCCCATGATCTGTGGGTTATTTCAACCCAACCCATTGGGTTAAAATCCTGTTGGGCTAAAAGTTACTCAAAAAATAACACATTTACAAATACAGTGGGGCTCGAAAGTTTGGGCACCCCTTGCAGAATCTGTGAAAATATGAGTAATTTTCAAAAAAATAAGAGAGATCATACTAAATGCATGTTATTTTCTATTTAGTACTGTCCTGAGTAAGATATTGTACATAAAATATTTTAACATTTATTCCACAAGACAAAAAAAATGCTGAAATTATTAAAATAACCCCTCTCAAAAGTTTGGGAACCCTTGGTTCTTAATACTGTGTTCTGTTACCTGATGATCCTCGACTGTCTTTCTGTTTTGTGATGGTTGTGCATGAGTCCCTTGTTTGCCCAGCAAAACTTCAGGTTCCTCTGACGAGAGGCTTGGTGCCCTTTTTTACGTTGCTTCCCCATCATATTCTGTATCTAACTCTCTCTCTTTCTGTTCATTGTAGATAGGTTTCTTTTTATTAAAAACATAAACCAATTGCAATCAATACCGCTTTAAACAGAAGTAACTGCAGCTGCTTGCCAATCAATTCTGATTGTAAAGTACCTTACCATTAATATAAAAGTGTATTATATAATTTTTATAAGTCGTTAAACCCATGTCAAGAAGTGGCACAAGTGGCACAACGGAATAAGGAGGGTGGATGATTAGCGAGGGATCTCCGGTTCATCTAACCGTCACAACATATCGTGTGAACATATTACTGACCATTTGATCATTTAATTTATAGTCTATATTCTACTGATAACTTAAACTTGTTAAAATAAATGTTACTGTAATAATTTGAGGAATGTTTCATTTGCATAGAAAGTGTTGTCTTTCTTAACGCTGTATTGCACCTTCGCGTGAAGTGGAAAATAGATTCCTGAGCAATCGATGCCAACTAATTCAGCACGCTCACTTTGGACAGCGCTCTTGTAACGTCGGACGTAAGACGCATCGTGCTAAGAAGCTTCCTAAGGGACACTTTGGGGAACACACTTAGGAACATAAACAACTTTGGTAAGATATATCTTTCGAGGTCTTCTTACCACGCTAAGAGTGAGCGTTATCAGGGAACCGGGCTTTGGATTCCCATGCTAAACATGGACAAAGTTTAAAAAATCAAGTCGTACGTTTGAAGGAGTATTTTTGTTCCAAAAATACTCCTTCCGGTTTGTCACAAGTTTCGAAAAGTTGTTTTCGAGTATGGGTCTGTGTGACGTTAGATGGAGCGGAATTTCCTTGTATGGGTCCTAAGGGCACTTCTGCCGGAAGAGAGCACGCTCCCGTAGAGCAGAGCACAGACATTCACTGATCAGAGTGAGAGCGAAATGTCACAAAAGAAGTGTGTTTTTGGTTGCCAGGGCAAGACAACCCTGCACAGATTACCCCAAAAAAACAGCATTAAGGGACCAGTGGATGGATTTTATTTTTACAGAGCATTAATGGAGTTGTGCAAGTGTTTTTTTTTCCCCCTGCATTTCGAAGATGCTTGTTTTACAAACAAGGCCCAGTTTGACGCCGGATTTGCATATCGTTTATTTCTTAAGGATAATGCAGTACCAACGAAAAAGGGTCACGATCGTGTGTTGGAACCGCAGGCGGTGAGTAAAACTGCTTCAAATATCTCTGTGTTGTTAACTTAGCTATCAGCGCGTGAGCACATCAAGTAAATAAAATGCGATGTTGGCATCAAACTGCACTTTCCACATGTACACCTTTTAAAAAAAAAAAAAAAGACGACATAAAGTGGAACTTAGTCATTTTCCAAAACCGCTAAGCAAATATATACAGTTTCAATACATACCACATAGAGACGTCGTTGCTGCTGCTCTTGTTAAATTTCAGCCTCTGGATCTGATTCTGGACCATAAATATATGGCTGAATCTGACTGTTAGCCATGGTTTGTTTTGGATGATGTTTTTTTCCTCACGGTAAAGTCACAGCTTCCAGCTCTCAACGCAAAAGCCTACTCGCGCTCCTGATTCTTTAGCTCCGCCCACAAGTCACGCCTCCAGTGGCTCGTGTTTTTCCGGGAAAAAACGGTACAGACTATCTTTCTCGCTTTGTTGGACGGAATACGGCAATACTTATATACACAATATTCAAAATGAATAAAACATAAAAATACTTTAACAGTACAATTAATTAGTGCTGGCTCCGGACAATTTTAATTTGGGGGGCAATGGGGGGGTCATGGTCATTTCAAGGGGGGTCTCATGAAAACCAACTAAAAATACATTGGACATGGCTAATAACTTCATATTACTGCTAATAAAGAACAAAAACAACACAGCATATCAACTACTTTGTTTTTAATTAATTAATCAGTTGCAGTTTGAAAACAATATGCTCAAACTTTAAAGGAAAATTATGTCATTAATGAATCTGACTGTTAGCCATGGTTTGTTTTGGATGATGTTTTTTTCCTCACGGTAAAGTCACAGCTTCCAGCTCTCAACGCAAAAGCCTACTCGCGCTCCTGATTCTTTAGCTCCGCCCACAAGTCACGCCTCCAGTGGCTCGTGTTTTTCCGGGAAAAAACGGTACAGACTATCTTCCTCTTATAAATATAATAAAACTAAAGACTTTTTGGAGTTATGAAGGATGCAGTACTACTCTATAGGTACTCAAGATTAACAGGATATTGAGTGAAAATGAGCATTTCACCCCCCCTTTAAAGACAATTTCGAAGGCCTTTAAATGACAAAAGTACGGTGAAAGCGCAAGTTAAACAAATTTGAGGCAATATTTGTGGCTAATGTGAGTAAATTTTACCACCATTTACCTTTTAACTGATTTGGACTTGTAGGGATGAACAAAATTACACTGTAAAGGAAAGGAAGCTTTGTTGGACGGAATACGGCAATACACTTATATACACAATATTCAATATTAATAAAACATAAAAATACTTTAACAGTACAATTAATTAGTGCTGGCTCCAGACAATTTTAATTTGGGGGGCAATGGGGATCATGGTCATTTCAAGGGGGGTCTCATGAAAACCAACTAAAAATACATTGGATATGGCTAATAACTTCATATTACTGCTAATAAAGAACAAAAACAACACAGCATATCAACTACTTTGTTTTTAATTAATTAATCAGTTGCAGTTTGAAAACAATATGCTCAAACTTTAAAGGAAAATTATGTCATTAATGACCTCCATTCATCTTCGGAACACAGTTTAAGATATTTTAGATGTAGTCCGAGAGCTTTCTGTCCCTCTATTGAAACTTTGCGTACGGTCTACTGTCTATGTCCAGAAAGGTAATAAAAACATCATCAAAGTTGTCCATGTGACATCAAAGGGTCAGTTAGAATTTTTTGAAGCATCAAAGATACATTTTGGTCCAAAAATAGCAAAAACTATGACTTTATTCAGAATTGTCTTCTCTTCCATGTCTGTTGTGAGAAAGTTCAAAACACAACAGTGTAGTGATATCTGGTTCGCGAACGAATCACTCGATGTAACCGGATCTTCTTGAACCAAATCGAACTGAATCGTTTAAAATGGTTCACCTCTGCAATAAGCATTAATTCACAAATGACTTAAGATGTAAACTTTTTTAATGTGGCTGACACTCCCTCTGAGTTAAAACAAACCAATATCCCGGAGTAATTCATTTACCGTATTTTTCGGACTATAAGTCGCACCTGAGTATAAGTCGCATCAGTCCAAAAATACGTCATGATGAAGAAAAAAACATATATAAGTTGCACTGGACTATAAGTCACATTTATTTAGAACCAAGAACCAAGAGAAAACATTACCGTCTACAGCCACGAGAGGGCGCTATATGCTACTTAGTGTAGGCTACAAGAGCACTGAGCAGCCCTCTCGCGGCTGTAGACGGTAATGTTTTCTCTTGGTTCATTTCTCTCGGTTCATGTCAAATTAATTTTGATAAATAAGTCGCACCTGACTATAAGTCACAGGACCAGCCAAACTATGAAAAAAAGTGTGACTTATAGTCCGGAAAATACGGTACTCAAACAGTACACTGACTGAACTGCTGTGAAGAGAGAACTGAAGTTGAACACCAAGCCGACCCAGATAATGAACAAAACATTGACTCGTACTCAAGTCAAGAACCGGTTGCATCAGTTTTCGGATCACCAGTAGTACTTTCGGACAGTTCGATTCAATGAACCGGTTGAGGAAAAAGTTTCACCAGTTCTTTTGCGCTCGACGTAATGGTGTCATTGGTGATGATTACCCTTGAATTCAAGCCTTCGGTTTACTTGCGCTCATAACATTAGTCAAGTCGCCTTTATTTATATAGCGCTTTAAACAAAATACATTGATTCAAAGCAACTGAACAACATTCATTAGGAAAACAGTGTGTCAATATGCAAAATGACAGTTAAAGGCAGTTTATCATTGAATTCAGTGTTGTCATCTCTGTTCAATTTAAATAGTGTCTGTGCATTTATTTGCAATCAAGTCGACGATATCACTGTAGATGAAGTGTCCCCAACTAAGCAAGCAAGAGGCGACAGCAGCAAGGAACCGAAACTCCATGGAGAATGGAGAGAAGAAACCTTGGGAGAAACCAGGCTCAGTTGGGGGGCCAGTTCCACTCTGACCAGACAAAACAAGTAGTTCAATTCCAGGCTGCACCAAAGTCAGATTGTGCAGATTATCTGTTTCTTGTCGTCTTGTCTGGTGGCTACGGTGACCTCGGAATAAGAGAGAAACAGACTAATATTAGCGTAGATGCCATTCTTCTAATGATGTTGCAAGTACATTGGGTGGTATGGGAAGTGTTCCCAGTTCCAGTTTACCTAATTAATGCAGCTTAAAAATCCTTAAATTGATTTGGATATTAAAAGCATATTAGTATGTTATGTGTAAGCCATATTCTGGCTTTTATAAAATTTTTGAGAACGTAGAGGACATAGAGGATAATAATGTAAAAGGAGCTAATTCAAATACTGAGGTGCTAAACCATTCAGGGATTTATAAGTAATAAGCAATATTTTAAAATCTATACGATGTTTGATAGGGAGCCAGTGCAGTGTTGGCAGGACCAGGCTAATATGGTCACCCAATAAAGGTGCATAGGCCATGATTAAGATATGTTTTTGAGATGGAAAAATGCCATTTTACAAATGCTAGAAACGTGGCTTTCTAAGGGAAGATTGCGAACAAATAGCACACTTAGGTTCCTAACTGATGATGAAGAATTGACAGAGCAGCCATCAAGTCTTAGACAGTGTTCTAGGTTATTACATGCAGTTTTTTTAGGTCCTATAATTAACACCTCTGTTTTTTTCAGAATTTAGCAGTAAGAAATTACTCGTCATCCAGTTTTTTTTATCGACTATGCATTCCATTAGCTTTTCAAATTGGTGTGTTTCACCGGGCCGCGTAGAAATATAGAGCTGAGTATCATCAGCATAACAGTGAAAGCTAACACCATGTTTCCTGATGATATCTCCCAAGGGTAACATATAAAGCGTGAAGAGTAGCGGCCCTAGTACTGAGCCTTGAGGTACTCTATACTGCACTTGTGATCGATATGATAAATCTTCATTCACTGCTATGAACTGATGGCGGTCATATAAGTACGATTTAAACCATGCTAATGCACTTCCATTAATGCCAACAAAGTGTTCAAGTCTATGGAAAAGAATGTTGTGGTCAATTGTGTCAAACGCAGCACTAAGATCCAATAAAAATAATAGAGAGAAACAACCATGATCAGATGATAAGAGCAGGTCATTTGTAACTCTAAGGAGAGCAGTCTCAGTACTATGATACGGTTCACAGTAGACCAAGATGGCGGCGCGAACACATCGCGAGGCTCAGCGTCTCTCCAGTTTTTGCAATTTTGCAGTTTTATTCCTGCTCATCTCGGGTCTGTTCGTACTGAACAGCTTTGCTTTAACATCATACACCCGACAGGAGCTTTTGGACATCGGTAAGGACTTTACCAGCAGTTTTATCACCAATCTTCGACTCATCCCTGAGATCGCTAGAACACCCGAGGCTTCGCACTCTACCCGGCCGGGCGGAAGTGCTCGCAGGCGGCGTCGAGATCGTAAACAAAGGCGGGGGAAGCGCAGAGGTCTAAGAGCTAAGCTAAAGCTAACACCGCTCCGGCTCTCTTTACCCAGCATTTTCCTCGCTAATGTGCGGTCACTGGTGAACAAAATGGATGAGTTACGACTCCGCATCACCCACAGTAAGGGACTTCTGGACTGCAATGTCATGGTTTTCACAGAAACATGGCTACACAGCGACGTACCCAACAATGCTATTGAGCTAGCAGGACGCTACACGCTCCGGGCAGATAGAACGGCAGATGACTCCGGCAAGACAAGAGGTGGTGGATTGTGCATTTATGTCAACAAAGCTTGGTGTACGAACACTGTCATTGTTGGGAGACACTGCTCAGCTAACCTAGAGTTTCTCATGGTTAAATGTAGACCTTTTTATCTGCCACAGGAGTTCACTTCCACCATAATAACCGCAGTCTATACTCCACCGGATGCTAATGCCAAGCTTGCTTTGAACGAACTTCATGCAGCCATTAGTAAACAACAGACTTCTCACCCGGAGGCTGCTTTTATTGTCGCGGGTGATTTTAATCACTGCAAATTAAAAACAGTACTCCCCAAATTTCACCAGCATGTTTCCTGCCACACCAGAGGAGACAAAACTTTGGATCATGTTTATACAAACATTAATGGAGCTTACATCGCGAGCCCCCTCCCCCACCTCGGACAGTCTGATCACCTTTCTTTGTTTCTCACCCCTAAGTATTCACCCCTCATCAACCGTGTGAAGCCATCAGTGAGGACCATCAAAGTGTGGCCAACTGGAGCAGACTCTTTACTTCAAGACAGGTTTCAACACACTGACTGGAGTATGTTTGCTTCACAGGCTGCCTGTGGCTCTCACACGGACATTGATATCTACACCTCCTCTGTACTGGATCACATCAACTCCACCATTGACAGTGTAACAACAGAAAAACAGATAACAACATACCCTAATCAGAAGCCATGGATGAACAAGGAGGTGCGACTTCTGCTGATAGCCCGCAACACCGCTTTCAGGTCAGACGACGCTCAGGCCTACAGTAAATCCAGGGCTAACCTGAAAAGGGGCATCAAAAAGGTGAAGTACTGCTACAAGTTGAAGGTAGAGGAACACTTTTCCAACTCTGACCCCCGACGCATGTGGCAGGGCATCCAGATCATCAGTGACTACAAGTCAAGCAACTCCACACCAACAGTCACGGACGTCTCCTTCCTTAACGAGCTAAATGACTTCTATGCTCGCTTCAACAGCGACAGCAAGGAGACGGCCACCAAAATCTCAGCCTCTTCAGACCACCAACCTCTCAAACTCACCTCCACAGATGTCCACACTGCACTGAGCCGGATCAACGCACGCAAGGCTGCTGGCCCTGATGGCATTTCTGGACGTGTGCTTAGGGCATGTGCAGAGCAGCTTGCAGGGGTCTTCACAGACATTTTCAACATGTCCCTCATCCAAGCAACTGTGCCTACATGTTTTAAGTCCACATCCATTGTGCCAGTACCAAAACACTCCTCCCCAACGTGCCTCAATGACTATCGCCCCGTAGCACTCACACCCATCATTATGAAGTGCTTCGAGCGACTGGTCCTAGCACATCTCAAAGACTGCCTCCCACCCACACTGGACCCACACCAATTTGCCCACCGCAGAAATAGGAGCACAGAGGATGCAGTATGCACAGCGCTGCACTCTGCAATCACACACCTGGACCATAACAACACGTATGTTAGGATGTTGTTTGTTGACTTCAGTTCAGCATTTAACACCATCATTCCCTCCAAGCTGACCACAAAACTTGGAGACCTGGACATTAACACCTCCCTCTGCAACTGAATTATGGACTTTCTGACCAACAGGCCTCAGCATGTTCGGTCAGGCCACAACCACTCCACCACCATCACACTTAACACTGGCGTACCACAGGGCTGTGTGCTGAGCCCATTCCTCTACTCCCTTTACACCCACGACTGCAAGCCTGTGCATGGATCCAACTCCATCATTAAGTTTGCAGATGACACCACGGTGATTGGCCTCATCAGTGACAACGATGAGACTGCCTACAGGGAAGAGGTACAGCACCTGGCCACATGGTGCGCTGACAATAACCTGCTCCTTAACACCAATAAGACCAAGGAGCTTCTTCAGGAAGAAGAAAGGAAGCATGCATGACCCCATCCACATTAACGGGATGGTTGTTGAACGTGTCTCCAGCTTCAAGTTCCTGGGAACCACCATCTCAGAGGACCTGTCCTGGACTACAAACACCTCCAGCCTCGTCAAAAAGGCTCACCAGCGCCTTTTCAGGACACTGAAGAAGAACCAGCTGTCTTCAACTATCCTGGTGAACTTTTACCGGTGTGCGATCGAGAGCATCCTGACCAGTTGCATCACAGTCTCGTATGGGAACTGCTCAGTGGCTGACCGCAAGGCACTGCAGAGGGTGGTGAAAACTGCCCAACGAATCACAGGGACACCACTTCCTGCTCTTAAGGACATCCAGAGGAAACGCTGTCTACGTCGAGCTCACAGCATTCTCAAGGACTCCTCTCACCATGACCACGAACTGTTTAACCTCCTCCCCTCCGGAAGGCGTTTCAGGAGCCTCCGGTCAAGGACCACAAGATTCAGTGACAGCTTTTTCCCTAAAGCTGTCTCCTTGCTGAACTCTGCCCTCTGACACCCCTCAACACCCCCCACACCACACACATAGACTCCTCCCCCTCTTCAACACTCTGATTTATTTATTTACTCACAACAAGCAAAAAGTAACTTGTTATTACTTGCACTACTGTCTGTTCATCCAGGAACACTGTATAATCCATTTGCACATTGAAATATTTTTTTCTATGCACTTTACTGTCCATTGCAATACTGTAAATTATGTTCATAGTTCTGCCTATAGTGTACATACACTTTTACATAGCCCATCTGTATAGTATGTTCATAGTACACCGATCTGTATATCTTTACAGTATAGTATTTAATATCTGTAAATTATGTCCATAATACTTACCTGTATAGTTATTGTACATATTATAGACCTTTATTCTGTACTTACTGCTTATTGCACTTCTGGTTAGATGCTAACTGCATTTTGTTGCCTTGTACCTACATGTGCAGTGACAATAAAGTTGAATCCAGAGGTGTCAAGTAACGAAGTACAAATACTTCGTTACTGTACTTAAGTAGAAATTTGGTGTATCTATACTTTACTTGAGTAATTATTTTTCAGCCGACTTTTTACTTCTACTCCTTACATTTTCAGGCAAGTATCTGTACTTTCTACTCCTTACATTTTAAAAATAGCTTCGTTACTGCTATTTCATTTCGGATGGAGTGAATTTGATTGTGGTTGGATGAGAAGTATAAACATATACCATTCCGACACCCTATTGGTCTGTACGCGATCCATCGCACCTGCACGTGACACATATCACATCACAGTCCAGCAAGGACATAGCCAGTTTTGGGTTCGTTTATCAAAAAATATATTTCTTAAAAGTAGGGTTGGGTATGGAACCGGTATCCGATCGCCTCAGAGTCAGTCCGCTTTAATTTCACATGAAACCAGCGTCAGACCGGTCTCCTCCCGTCTTTGAGCGCGCTCTTCAATCCGCAGAGGCGCAGACCGCGAACGGAGCAGCGCATGCGCACTTAAACAAACAGAGGACACAAGGTATGTGTTTATCGATAGATTGTTAGAATATCCATATCTGTGCAGTTCTTTGTCATAAATACAGTTTACAAAAGGTCACAAGGTAGCAGTCGGTTTCTCATCTGTAAAGTTTTCGCTCATCACACCACAGACGTTTCCTCCAGCGAAAATCTAGCCCTTAACACATATGAACGAACACATACTTTAATTACACTTACTTAAATATACTTAATTTAATCATACGTACTTTATACATACACTACTGTGCAAAAGTCTTAGACACGTTAGTATTTTCACTTAAAAGAATGGTGTTCGGACAGTTATTTATATATTTTGCTGTAGTGTGTCAATATAAAATAACAGTTTACATTTCCAAACATTCATTTTGCCGTTGTCAGCCTGCTTGTGCATTCAAAATCGCACTAGATTATTATAAAAATTAATGGCAAACTGATATTTCCTACTGACACACTACAGCAAAAGATATAAATAACTGGCTTAAAACCCTTTTTGGGGAGAAAATACTAATTTTTCCATAAGACTTTTGCACAGTACTGTATTTTAAAAACGACATTGTTGCTACTTTATAAAGAATGACCACAGTAATTCACAGAACTGATAAAAGACAGTGAAAGACAGCACTCATCTTAACTAAATATCAGAGTGAGTGACAGAGATACAGTAGAAACATTATGTGTGCTTTTGTATTAAATGACCCAGATTGTGAAATACATTTATTAGCCTTAGATTAAGGAAAGCACAACTTGGGAAATGAGAGCATCCAAGCTGAAAAGCTATGGATTTAATTTAAATATTTGTAATGTCCTTTAAAGTTATCCATAGTTTTTTTTTTGTGGTTCTTTTTTTTAAAGTGTCGGTTCAGGCACCGTTTAGGAGCCGGTACCGTTTTAAAAGTATCGAAAAGGCACTGGACCCTACTTAAAAGTTATTATTTCTCACTGGCTCATTTACCAAATGAGTGTTTTTTCTTCGTCCTCCACAAATTAAGCTACTGTAGGTAGTTCGGTAGCGAGACGTTTGAATAAATTAGCGTTTTTGATTGACGATGCGATTGACAATGTTGTGATAAGTAGGCTTTACCAACTTTGTAACTCGTTACCCCCCGAACACTGGACATAGCAGACGTATGTAGCAAATAAGGTATCAATCAAGAAGGTATCAGGATTATGACTTATTTTTCAGTTTTAGTTTTTGATTAATCACTTGGATTAATCATTCATTTTGACAGCACTATAATGTTTACTGTGAATAGACAACCATACAAGTGTAATTGTTTCTAAGCCTGCACCAATGTTCTTGTCCATTGCCCTCGCAGATTCCTGCAGCTAATCATGGATGTACATAAACATTCCATTAAAGGTTATTGATGACAAGCCTCTGAAGTTTGACTTTTTGCACCATAACAATACTTATTGGCAACTAGTCATCATATCTCTAGTCCTTTAATGTATTTGGATTGTACTAAAGTGCGTTCATTTTAAATGGGCATATATGCGGCTGATGAAGACCTGAAGGTCGAAACGTTGCTTGATTAAATTCTTCTGGAGCAGTAGTTTTCAGTGTTCAGACTTCTCTTCTTTATTTGTCTATTTCATACAGTTGTCTTGCACCTGCGTCCTAATTGGATGTTTGGGATGTGCACACCATTTTTGTATTTTCATATATGCGGCTGAAACAGGAAGCCTAGTGCATCCCAAATTTTTAAACATGAACATTTTAATATAACATTATAGTCATTATGGCCTATGGCCTTTAGAATTTTTTTTTTTTTGAGGAGGTGGGGTGGTGTACAATAGGCCCCTGTGGTGCGGCCTAAGCTTTTGTTCTTAATGGCATTTTTTTTACATTACTTTACTTACATTACTTTTACTTTTATACTTTAAGTAGTTTTTTAAACCAGTACTTTTACACTTTTACTTGAGTAAAAAGCTTGAGTTGATACTTCAACTTCTACAAAAGTCTTTTTAAACTCTAGTATCTATACTTCTACTTGAGTAATGAATGCCAGTACTTTTGACACCACTGGTTGAATCTAATCTAATCTAATCTAATCTAAATCCTGACTGGAAATCCTCACATATACCATTTTTCTCTAAGAAGGAATATAATTGTGAGGATACCACCTTTTCTAGTATCTTGGACAGAAAAGGGAGATTCAAGATTGGTCTATAACTAACTAGTTATTTGGGGTCAAGTTGTGTTTTTTTGATGAGAGGCTTAATAACAGCCAGTTTGAAGGTTTTGGGGACATATCCTAATGACGATGAGGAATTAATAATAGTCAGAAAAGGATCTATGACTTCTGGAAGCACCTCTTTTAGGAGCTTAGGTGGTATATGGTCAAACATACATGTTGGTTTAGATGATTTAACAAGTTTATACAATTCTTCCTCTCCTATAGTAGACAATGAATGGAACTGTTCCTCCGGGGGTCTATAGTGCACTGTCTGATGCGATAATGTAGCTGAAGGCTGAATGGTTACAATTTTATCTATAATTGTATTGATTTTAGAAGTAAAGTAGTTTAAAAAGTCATTACTGCTGTGATGTTGGGAAATTTCAACACTTGTTGAGGCTTTATTTTTTGTTAATTTAGCCATTGTATTGAATAAATACCTGGGTTTATGTTTGTTTTCTTCTAAAAGAAAAGAAAAGTAATCTGATCTAGCAGTTTTTAATGCTTTTCTGTAGGATAGGTTACTTTCCCGCCAAGCAATACAAAATACCTCTAGTTTGGTTTTCCTCCAGCTGCGCTCCATTTTTCGGGCTGCTCTCTTTAGGGTGCGAGTATGCTCATTATACCATTGTGTCATACTGGTTTCCTTAACCTTCCTTAAGCGTAAAGGAGTAATTGTATTTACAATGCTAGAAAAGAGAGAGTCCATAGTTTTTTTATTAGCATAGAATCAGTTCAGAATCAATCACCAAAAGAACCAGTTTGGTTCAGACGGTCTGTGTGTCAGTCTGCTTCACACTATATATATATATATATATATATATATATATATATATATATATATATATATACATATATATATATATATAGACCCCCACTGGCGCCGCTGGTGGCTGGTAGGCTAAGACGAATATGACTTCTGTTTTACGCTCCCCTCTTAAAGGTTGGTTGTAGGAGGGGACTGGTATAAATTTTAGCTGAAAGTGCGAATTGCCTCATGACTGCGTGCTTTTCTCTCGTCTGGGTTTTGAACTTTTATACCAGAAAACTGCAGGTTCATTCAAATGATTCTCACAGAGTCTGCTGTTTGTCGCATGACTGATGTGTGAGCTCAGCTCTCTCGAGCAGCTTCATTCACTGGTTCGATCCGATAAATGGTCCCAGCGGCTTTTCTAGCTTAATTCTAATGATTTCGTCAAACTTTCACATTTCACCTGACATTTTTATTGACTTTAAGTAATACTTGTCTAAAACGTTTTGCAGCTAATCTTTTAATGTATTATTGCTGGTGAACAAACAGGAATAGCATTTATTTACAATCGATCTGATTCTCTGGGGGAAACAAATGGACTAAAGGGAATAAAAACTTTTTTACCGTATAAAAAAAATTCTAATTAACATATCAGACACATTACTTAATGTTAAAACAGTTATATACTTCATACGATTATATTAACAGTTAACGTTACTTACCCTTCATCAAACAGACTGCCGCTGATGTCCGCACTGATCTCTGACTCTACCATTAAAATTTGAATGGAGTAAAACGGGAAACACATTTAACCCAACAGTTGGGTTATAACTAAAAATAACCCAATGACGAAAAAAATGGCAAAATGCAAAATAACTGTTGCACCGGAAGAGGAGCCCTAGTCCGATGCTGATAAGGCAAAGAGATGCGACTGATGTAGGGACTCCCACTGCATCCCAAGGGAGCTGCGGCTCTGCTGCACCGAAGGGGGGAGTCCCCCTTTGAGGGTTGATATGAGGCATGGTTTTACGGCTCTGCTGCACCAGAAAGATGAGTCCCCCTTGCGACTGAATGCGAGGCATGGTTTGATGCATCTGATGGAGGGCTCTCACTGCGACCGAAGGGAGCCAGCAGCTCTATTCCACAGGGAAGGAGATCCCTGTCCGCCCTTGAGCATGTATCATAACTCAGACAGGGGGTTTACCCTGCGATGGAAGGGAGCCGTGGGTCTGCAGCACCGGAAGGGAGAGCCCCGTCAGATGCAGAATAGGCAAGAAAATTCAAGGCGCGGTTTGATGCATCGGATGGAGAGCTCCTGCTGTGACTCTATTCCACATGGAGGGAGATCCCTGTCCGTCATTGAGCATGCAACATAACTCAGACGGGGGGGTTCACCCTGAGACCGAAAGGAGCCGTGGGTCTGCTGCACTGGAAGGGGAGCCCCGTCCGATGCCGAGTAAGCAACAATACGCGACTGATGGAAGGACTCTCACTGCATCCGAAGGGAGAGTCCCCCTTGCGACTGGATATGAGGCATGATATGAAGCGTCGGATGGAGGGCTCTGTAACAGATATGCAGGTCAGCGATTCATGGGTTAAATTCTGTTTTGTAAATTCAGACTGTTGGTACTAAATACCAGCCTGGCTGGACTTAAATTACTTTACGATACCCATGCGAGCCTCAAAGGATACCTGAAACCAAATTCCTTAACATACACACACACACACACACACAAAAGAAACCTTTCTTTTTGTTCCTTACTTTTGTAAGTCCTTTATTAAATATGTATTTTATATGTTTGTGTATTGCATAAAATGGTTAATCCTGGGTAAATGGTTAAAGTGCTGACTTATAAGTGGAAATGCTTGATTTCAATCTTATACTTTCTCAAAAAGAAATGTTCTGCAACCCCCACACTCCTTGGTAGCTCGTAAAATTTTACGAGCTCACAGGACCACAGGACAGGAAACCTAATCCTTACAAAAGAATGATAGAATGTACTCAAATGTAGTCTTAATGTGTATAGTATTGTTTTTGCGGTACATTAGAGGTTTCCCATATAAATTGGGAATATCTGCAGTGTTATCATGTGTTAAACAAATCTTTAAATGTGTAATTCGATCTAAAAATTAGATCTTTGGTCATATATATATTATGTCTAGTCTTGTTCTAATCGTCATGCTTTGACAGACCCATTTATCTAGAGCAAAGTAATGAAAAATGTATTTAATCTGGAATAATGAACTTGCTTTAATATTCCTGATGAAATCGGACAGGCCCTAAATCATCAGGGGGTTGTCTCAACAGAGACAAAGGAACTTTCCCGCCGCTTCAGATCGCGGATGTTCATTGGGTGGTTCACGCGAAAAGAGGCGTGAACATCTCAAGCTATAAGAGTCGACCGAACAAGGTCCGCCTCTCTCTTGGCTCGTCGTCGGTCTTCTTGCTCTTCTTCCCGTTCTCCGTTCTCGGACACGTCGCTCCGCGCGGCCTCGGGCCGCGCTTGGTTCTCCTCCCCCCTCAGCACACGGACTGAGGAGAGGAAAGCCATTTTCATGGCTCATTTGGAAACTTTCCTTTTCGTTTCGTTCTTTTCTTTTCTTTACTAAGTTTATTCAACTATTCGCCTCTCCACGCAAGGAAGACGAATTCTGGAACAATGTTTGTTGAACCTTTCAAATACCGCGCGAGGACAGAACAAAGGACCACGTGCTCCACGCTCACGCCAAGCGCAGCGTGCATGCGCGTCACATGGCCTCCGTTTCATGGCACATGGCTGTTTCAACGGGGACAGCGCGTAAAGCTCACAAGCTCGACGCCGATCTCACGCCACTCACATGGGACACCTTTTGCAAGTATCACTTTCTCTATGGAGATTTAAATGCTGCTTTAAAGTGTTGTTATGATCTGATTTGTTGTTGGCTTCTAAAAGTTACTGACTATGATTTTCATACCTGAGCTCCTTATGTGATTCCATTCTATTTTCTCTCTCTCTCTCTCTCTCTCTCTCTTTCTCTCTCTTTTATTTGGATTCGTTATGTATTGTATAAAGCTTACTGTTTGTATTGTCGTACGCATATTTACTCTGTGTGATTTGTAGTTTGATGTATTACTAGTTTAATTATTAAAAACCCATATATAAAATGATTGGCTTTGGACTCCACCCCACTCACATTACGAGTCACTGAAATGTTTTGGTCTTTAGCTACAAGCTCTAAATTTAGAAACTAAACTTATCATAAGGATAGGATAATATTTTCATGGCCAGAGAATACTTTTCCTTGAATTATAAGGCGTGATAACTTTATTGAAAATTGATAGGTCTATAGTGGTGTGCTGGACATACCACGGTTTGATCTGCAATAATTTACAGTAAGAGATATCACAATAATTGATATGAAGAATGTAATATTGACATATTAATGAGTAAATTACAGTGCCCTGTGATTAGTATTGGTATTGGCAATTGAGCTATTTTTCATAATCAATAAAATTAAATGTAACTGTCATCTGAGATATATATTAATCAAATTCTTGATTAATTATTCAAATTCCCTATATATCATTTGAGTTAATTACTATGTAAAACTCATTGTTGTTACATTTTGGTGGAGAATGCGGGCATTTCAAACTTCGTTTTGTGAGCAATCAATCTGTGTATATGGTTTTTAATAATTTCTGCACGTGCGCTATGAAATTATGTAACGTTACTGGTGAGATAAGTCGCAAGACGCGAACTCACTCAACTGACTGAGGCAAAAAGCTGGTCAGTAGCACCTAGGTATTCATAGAAACTTAACAGTATAGTCACTGTTATTTTTAATGAAAGTAATCTGCAGTATAATGTTAAAAGTATCCTGTTAAGAAAGACCAAAATCTTTTTACAGTGAGAACATTTTAATATGAATAATTAAAAGATGAAGAAATCTTTTATTAGTTGCAACATGTAAATCTGAACATGAGCGATGTTCCTCTGATTCAGTAAAAAGGCCTTGCTATTAAATATCGTTATTGAATTCGTGGTAAACCACAATAACATTCAAAAATAAAACGATAAAAACTCCTGGTCTAAAATTGGCTTAGCTACCCGATTTTTAAACCTAAAACATTTAAATCATAAGTGCTATTTTGATAAATGTTTATTGGAGTCAACAGTTGGAAAATTCCTGTTTTTATTACAGTTGTGTTTTGGAAGTGAACGGATCCTTCTTCAACCTATGTTAATATAGCACCTCAGAGATGAAAACTTTCTGTTTGTTACTTGTGATTTTTGATGCAGAAAATCAGCCTGACAAACGATCAGATAAATTCTAAGTCATATTGAAATTGTAATTCCTCTATCTAAACACTAGAGGGAACGTGTGGGTTAGAAATTTCAGGGTACACCCTGCTTTCTGATTCCAGCTTGCATGAGTGCAAAGCTGCCAACCTGTGGCCATTTCAGATAATGCGCTCTGATTGCTAATTTATAATCCCCTGTGATGTATATTTGAATTGGATGTCTAAATTCTCGATAATTATTTGCATTTACAGCTTTGCTCGTGCGAATATTATTACAGGGAAACAAAAGAATGTTCCCTGCCTTTGACTGTTTACATTTACTTTGAGTTTGGTTCAAACATGATTTGAATTAAAATGTAATTGTTAATAGTGGAAATCTAGATGTGTCAGGTCAACCACTGATTGACCCACCTAGAAGGTAAGCCATCTAGTGGCAGTCTCCTGTTAAATCGACTAACATACCTCTGTCTTTTCCATTCTGTTTGAATTGCATGTCCAATTTTACCCTCTTCGATTAATCTCACACTGTTTGATTAATTTCATGATCATTAATGATAACTTACAAGCTATCAATGGTTATTATAGGATGTTATTCAGTTTTTCCTTTTAATTCATACATGCTTATTTTAAATTTTGATTTAAACCAGTTTTGAATTTTTAATTTGAATTAAGTTTTCTGCTCAGCAGGTTAAAGACAGAGAAGCAGTACTTCCCCCCCCCCCCCTTGTGGTGAAAACCAGCTACTCCTTCTCCCTTGTTTCATTCCTGTCTTTTAATTTGATGTTATTATTTTTCTTCTCTCTTTTGACTTAGGTTATTTTGATAATTACCATTATTATCATAATTCATTTGTTTTGTTTTATCATGATTAGGTAAAGCTGTTACCTTTCCTCTCTACATATAGTTACTCAATTGATGTTAAACAAACCAAACCTTAATTAACTTTAAGTGTCCTTTGTTCATCCTTTGTGTATTTGATTGTAGAACTCCCTCGGTGATTGGACAGTCATCTCAGGTTTCCAGTGAGCAAGGCTGCCCGACCGGTGTTACCGATACTGGCTGCGAGTGAAACTCGGTCCCTCTTGTCTCAAGAGACATCAGCAATTTTGGCACTCCAAAGGTTGTGCTAAAAGTCACAAGCCGTGCTGTCCTGCGACACGCCAGAGTAACGGAGGACCGGGGACACTGCGGTTCAGTGTTTGGGGAGCACCGGGGAGGGTGACCAAGCCACTGGTTCCCACCTGAATGATTTCAATTCAACCAGGTGAACCAAAAGTGATAAAACCTATCCACTTATTATAAGCCACAGAATATTAGATATTCCCCCGGATATATTTTAAGTGTTCTGACCCTTTTGCTTCTTTAAGCCACACCATATTTCTAGGTTTCCTACCCAGATAGCCCAATCACCTGTTGGCCCTATCTTAAAACCTAGCAGTAGGCTTAGGCCTCCTTATTCCCACTAACACATTGTGTTTCTATTGTTTTCATCTCATTTCAAGTGTTGTTTCACTTTGATCTTTTCTACCCTCTGTTCTGTTGTGATTTGTTTCTTTCATTTCACATAGAGACAGTAACCTGGGAGCCACCAACGAAGTTAAATAGTAGAGCGACAACCAGCAGCCGGTGTCATCACACGACCCGCTAGGCTACTGCCTGTCAAATCTCCATTTCAGGTCCTTCGTTGACCCAAGTTAATTGGCTACTTAACTGTCTGACTGTTTGCATCAGTCAGCCCCAAAATTCTCATAAACGGCACAGCCCGTATGAATATAGCTCGTTAAACGTAGAACGAACTTGCATTGGTCTTTTTGTGTGTGTGTGCTGTGCTTCTCTCGCCGACAGAGAATCAGGATGTTCCAGGCATCCAGTCCAGCAGTCCACGGGGGCCACCTCTCGACATGGTTGAAAGCAGTGACGACCCCCTTCCTGCCCAAGGATGCCATTAACCTGCAGCACCCAGAGCAACTAGACACCGAGCTAGATGAACTGATGGCACGCGATCCAAACCAAAGCGACTACTACAGAGAACTCGCCAGGATCTTCGGAAGCCTAGTTCCCATTCTCGTCGCCCAGGCACCGCTCAGTGAACGGAGCAACATCGCGGAGGAGGCCTGGAAGGACCAGGCCCCAACCCAGAGTCATCTTGATCAGCTCCTCCTCGAGACCCAGAACCAGCGCGAGAAAGAGGACGACACAGATCCAGAGCTACAGAAAGGAGTTGAAAGACTTCACAATGCCCTGCAAGATCTTCGCCTCGACACAGATCAAAGAGAACATCTGGAGAGAGAAGCCAGAAAAGACCTCACCAAAAAACTCCAGCAAGGTGACGCTCTCCTAAAAAGAGCAGAGACTGAATTGAAAGAAAGAGTCTATAAAACCTGGGCCTGCAAAACACACTTGCAAGCGGCCCAAGCTAAATTCAACAAGCTTACTCTGCAGAGAGACAAGCTCCGAGATGAACTTTACACTGTTCACACAGAACTGAGACAATTTCACAGATTACAGAGTGGCTGGATCGGAGAAACGCACACCACAAAATTTCTCCCGGGCCGCCACTCCAACCCTTTCAGCCAAGAACCCAGAGCTGGAAAAGGGGGTGTAACAAGAACCAGCTTACAAGAACATCTGTCAACAACGGAGGGAAGAGAACCCTTCCAGAGAACGCATGTCACCAAACCCTGCACTGCTCACAGAGAACTTCACAAGCTAGCCAGAAGCATCTCTACATTCATTCCAGATCCTGCAGGAGGACATGATGTTCATGCTTCTTTACAAGCCATTGACTTTCATTTGCAAACTGTCGCCAACGTGACAGATGTGAACACATTGTACCTGTTAAAAATCACGGCCAGCCGTGATGTGCATTGCTTTCTGGATCGTCAACCAGAGACTGTCAAAGCGTACTACCAGCAACTGCTACAGACTTTGATTCTTGAATTCTCTGATCCAAACTCAGATCATGGGCTCCTTATTGCTATGGACCTCAAACAGGGCCGATTTGAAAACCCACAGACTTTCTGTAGTCAGCTACGAAACACCTACTTCGGAGCATGCAACGAACCAGGTATGGAACAGGATTTCAACTTAAAAACTCTGTTCCTCCCAAACCTACATGCCAGTTGGAGTTTTCATCTCAGAGTCCCAGCGTGTCCCCGTAACAGAACTACACAAGAGTTACGGAACTTAGCCCACAAAGCTTGCACCAAGCAAAAGACTATTTGTGAAAAGACTGTGAAAAACCCCAACGTCTCTGTCTCTGAGCACTGCTTGGAGTTAACCCTAGATGGCGCTCTACAACACCACAGTCACAGACATCTTTACAGAGAGTCAATACCATTCCAAGCCAGCAGAGGGCAACACAGTGCAGCCACGTCTGAGACAGCAGAGATCCTGAGGGTGCTGAAAGATCTTCTTCACATGAATACTCGCAAGGAAGATGAGCCAAGCACCCAGAACACTGCCCGAGCTCCACAGTCAACAGCTACAGCTAACTGAACGAGACAGCACAGGTCCTCACACCAGGTACCACAAACACAAGGTACCAGAAAATGCTGTTTTGACTACCTGCCTTCGCAGCGAGCTACACAAGACCGGTCCTCATCACCCACCGATCGTCCCACCTGCCCTAATGCCAACATTCCTGGGCAGCCCTGTCAAAAAGGGGGTGGGTCAAAAAGGAGTCAACAGGGAAGACCTGATCGACACAGGATTAAACCTGACGGTGATCTCATCTTACCTTTCCAAAAGACTCCAATTTGAAGCTAAGAGACAAGATCGAACTCTTACACCTCAAACTTATGAACTGAATGTACAGGTGTACAGACAGGATGACATCCAGTTTGAACAGGTTGTTTCCATTCACCTGACATTCGTTCCGATGAGTCTAATACATCCCATGTATGTCCCACCAATGAACACTCATACATTGCTCATCGACAAAGACCTGCTAGAACACTTTGACCCTTTTCTGAACTTCAAACAGCTAAAAGACTTTGCTCAAGTGCGAGAACCTCTTTCTCTCCAGCCACACAGGTTGCTAGAGCCAGACTGTCAGGTCGCAGAGGTCACGGGAACTCCCACAGAGCCAGACGGTCAGGTCACAGAGGTCACGGGAACCCCAGCAGCCAGCCATGAGTACAACGCCCTAACAACAGGCCCAAGTTCAAGCCTCTGTACCTTAGTCAACAAACAGGGTACGGTGGTACCAGCTTACACCAAAGGGGTCGCTGTTCGGCTCAACCTGCAAGGTGGTCAAACCTTACACCACATGCTGGGTTTCTTCCAATCCTCACCTGAATGTGTGGAACTCGGACTCACACTTGCAAACAAGCATGTCAAACACCAACACCTGTTCCAGCAATGTGATAACATCACAAAAACACACAATGTGATCGTGTACTGGAAGAAGGAAAAAGGACACTCAAAGTTACCAAGTCTAGACGAGGACTTTAAAGATCACACTGACACCCTTGCCAAAACTGGCACACTAAACAACATTCTGTGGTCACTCCCAACCCACCCACCCACATTCAAGGTTGAAGTGATTACACACAGCACAAGAACTTTACTAGCTAAACTGCCTACCTCAGAATCGCTTACGCAGGCTCCGTTGTCTACACAGACCAACATAGCGGACATGCGGGCTTCTGAAACCTTGATAATGACTTTGTTTTACCACCTCTCAGACCCCTCCATCCACCCTGGCAACCAGTCTACAGTCACTGACAACCAAAGCCCCAGACCACTGCATGATACACAAACCATGCTGCGTGCACAGAACAATATTGTGGGTTGTGCACCGTCTGACATCACAATGCCAGGGCGTGTAATGCCACGGAGCAAAAGGGGGATACTGCCAATATATTTCCATGACGCAGCATGTGCTGCACCACGCAGCACCAGAGCCACTGACACAACACTGAGGCAAGCGTCATGCCAGCAGCAAGATGTGGCAAAACATGGGCGAGGGCGAGCTAACCCCATTCGCCGCCCACGAAGCAAAGAGACTGTCCTGTCCAACCAAAGACAGGCCTTGTTTGTTTCTTTCTCCCCTTTCTCTCTCTCTCTCCCTATTATCTGTACCAGGATGCTGCTGTGGTTTGCCGTGCCGTGCTGTCAGCCAAAGAGAGGACAGCTGCCACCGAGAAAACCGCTGAGACTCCTGACTACCGATGACAGGGCACACTACCCCAGCACTGTAACCAAATACAGCTGTACAAGGTTCCGATGGAGAGAGGACTCCCTCACTCACACGGAGGCCGATGTCAAACACCTGTTCAGCCAATATGAGAAAGTGACGGTTACACAAATGGAGTTAGGTGGACACCACCACCGCTCCAAACAGCTCCCGGGAGCTTTGCTTAGAGCCGCTGCTGCTGCCGCCAGAATGTTTAACATTGTTATGTCCAGTGTCAATGCAGCGAACCAGACTGTAAACTCCTTGAAACCACTGTTTACTGTCTTCCAGAAGAACTTTACCCAGACTCAGCTGCCTACAGCGTTAACAACAGACATGCTGTGGGAGGTTAGCTCCTCCAAAGACAGCCTAACCACGAGTAAAACCCCACCATACATGATACCCTTAAGCCTTGTGTTAACTGTGCTGTCTTACACCATCACCATGCCAGCTGACCTGCTACGAATGCACCTGGCCAACTCTCTGGATAGCGCCTTCCTACGGCACACAAACCCCAAACAGAGAGAAGTGAACGTGCTCCTGAACCAACTCATCAGTGAGTCAAACCAAGTCTACAGACCTAAAGACATTGTCAGTGTCAGGATGTGGAAGAGCAACACCCACACCAAAACACACATTCCAAATGTGGTGGCCTACCACGACAGCAACACACAGCTGTACCTGGCCCCAAACATGCACATGTGTACTTTAACCAAAGACATTCATTATCTCTGCCTTAGCAAACCCTTCCTCAGACACAACTCTGAAGGAATCTGCGAGCTGCAACCCTGGGTCAGCGATACGCGCTGCCCTGCCGAAGCCAAGCCTCGTACACAAGTCACAGAAACGCAAGCAGAGATTGTGGGTAACAGGTGGCTCGTCAACACTCCTGTGCGCTCAGCTACGCTGACCTACGACCAGCATGACACCGCCACCCGTGCCAACCTGCTGGACCAAGTACTGAAAGGTACCACCCAACACATTGACATTACTCCTGTCGATACAGCCCTCCAAGCACTGTCTCGACAGCCCATTCTGAACCAGTCATCTGCGGTCCTAGCCTGGACTGCTGCCGACACTGCACGGTGCATCTCCACCGTCATTGGTCCCGCCCTGACTCTTGGCGTGACCTTCATCCTATACAGGATACTCAACGAGATGCAAACCTCTACAGCCAAACTCACGACAACTGTGGCTGGAGGTCTCCGATGGAATACCCGGAAAAGGGACGCAAAGTCAAAGACAATACCGAACCTCACCAAGCTGAATCCTCAGCTTCAGGAACCACCTGTCATCATGACCCACCTGCTGCATGACCATCACGATTCACCTGTCATCTGCCCATCCGGGATGATTGCCGTCCGATGATGTCCACACAGGGACTTCATCTGACGTAAAGGGGGAGATGTAACAGATATGCAGGTCAGCGATTCATGGGTTAAATTCTGTTTTGTAAATTCAGACTGTTGGTACTAAATACCAGCCTGGCTGGACTTAAATTACTTTACGATACCCATGCGAGCCTCAAAGGATACCTGAAACCAAATTCCTTAACATACACACACACACACACACACAAAAGAAACCTTTCTTTTTGTTCCTTACTTTTGTAAGTCCTTTATTAAATATGTATTTTATATGTTTGTGTATTGCATAAAATGGTTAATCCTGGGTAAATGGTTAAAGTGCTGACTTATAAGTGGAAATGCTTGATTTCAATCTTATACTTTCTCAAAAAGAAATGTTCTGCAACCCCCACACTCCTTGGTAGCTCGTAAAATTTTACGAGCTCACAGGACCACAGGACAGGAAACCTAATCCTTACAAAAGAATGATAGAATGTACTCAAATGTAGTCTTAATGTGTATAGTATTGTTTTTGCGGTACATTAGAGGTTTCCCATATAAATTGGGAATATCTGCAGTGTTATCATGTGTTAAACAAATCTTTAAATGTGTAATTCGATCTAAAAATTAGATCTTTGGTCATATATATATTATGTCTAGTCTTGTTCTAATCGTCATGCTTTGACAGACCCATTTATCTAGAGCAAAGTAATGAAAAATGTATTTAATCTGGAATAATGAACTTGCTTTAATATTCCTGATGAAATCGGACAGGCCCTAAATCATCAGGGGGTTGTCTCAACAGAGACAAAGGAACTTTCCCGCCGCTTCAGATCGCGGATGTTCATTGGGTGGTTCACGCGAAAAGAGGCGTGAACATCTCAAGCTATAAGAGTCGACCGAACAAGGTCCGCCTCTCTCTTGGCTCGTCGTCGCTCTTCTTGCTCTTCTTCCCGTTCTCCGTTCTCGGACACGTCGCTCCGCGCGGCCTCGGGCCGCGCTTGGTTCTCCTCCCCCCTCAGCACACGGACTGAGGAGAGGAAAGCCATTTTCATGGCTCATTTGGAAACTTTCCTTTTCGTTTCGTTCTTTTCTTTTCTTTACTAAGTTTATTCAACTATTCGCCTCTCCACGCAAGGAAGACGAATTCTGGAACAATGTTTGTTGAACCTTTCAAATACCGCGCGAGGACAGAACAAAGGACCACGTGCTCCACGCTCACGCCAAGCGCAGCGTGCATGCGCGTCACATGGCCTCCGTTTCATGGCACATGGCTGTTTCAACGGGGACAGCGCGTAAAGCTCACAAGCTCGACGCCGATCTCACGCCACTCACATGGGACACCTTTTGCAAGTATCACTTTCTCTATGGAGATTTAAATGCTGCTTTAAAGTGTTGTTATGATCTGATTTGTTGTTGGCTTCTAAAAGTTACTGACTATGATTTTCATACCTGAGCTCCTTATGTGATTCCATTCTATTTTCTCTCTCTCTCTCTCTCTCTCTCTCTCTCTTTCTCTCTCTTTTATTTGGATTCGTTATGTATTGTATAAAGCTTACTGTTTGTATTGTCGTACGCATATTTACTCTGTGTGATTTGTAGTTTGATGTATTACTAGTTTAATTATTAAAAACCCATATATAAAATGATTGGCTTTGGACTCCACCCCACTCACATTACGAGTCACTGAAATGTTTTGGTCTTTAGCTACAAGCTCTAAATTTAGAAACTAAACTTATCATAAGGATAGGATAATATTTTCATGGCCAGAGAATACTTTTCCTTGAATTATAAGGCGTGATAACTTTATTGAAAATTGATAGGTCTATAGTGGTGTGCTGGACATACCACGGTTTGATCTGCAATAATTTACAGTAAGAGATATCACAATAATTGATATGAAGAATGTAATATTGACATATTAATGAGTAAATTACAGTGCCCTGTGATTAGTATTGGTATTGGCAATTGAGCTATTTTTCATAATCAATAAAATTAAATGTAACTGTCATCTGAGATATATATTAATCAAATTCTTGATTAATTATTCAAATTCCCTATATATCATTTGAGTTAATTACTATGTAAAACTCATTGTTGTTACAGCTCTCATGGTGACCAAAGGGAGCCACGTTTCTGCTGCTCTGGAAGGGAGAGTCCTGTACGATCCTGAATAAGCAGTAAAACGTGACTGATGGAAGGACTCTCGCTGCATCCAAAGGGAGCTGCAGCTCTGCTGCACCGGAGGGGAAACTCCCCCTTTCGACTGAATAAGAGGTGTGGTTTGATGCATCGGATGGAGGGCTCCCACTGTGAACGAAAGGGAGTGATGCTGCAAATGACTTCATTTCGTATCTTGCAAATGGAACATTGTCACTCACTATTTCTTTCGGGATACCATGTCTGGCAAAAACAGATTTCATTTTCAGTTTTACTTTGTGGGCTGACTTGTCTGACAGGTTGAGGACCTCAGGATATTTTGACAAATAGTCCACCAGCAATAGATAAGACTGGCCTCTCAACTCAAAAATGTCCACACCAACCTTCAACCATGGTAGCTCTGGAACATCGTGTTTGATGAGCGTCTCTCTCTGCTGTTGCGGCTGGAGCTGTTGGCACGGTGCACATTTCTCCACCATCATTCCATCCAGAGGGATTTTCTTGCTTTGGCTTTTGTTCTCTGGACACCTTGATGAGCTATATGCAGTTTCTCTAGGATTACTTTTTTGAATGTATGAGGTACAACTATCTTGTCACCTACCATCACAATGTCATTCTGAATGCTGATCTTGTTTCGCAGAAGCCAGTAACTGTGTAAATTGATGTTTACACTGCGTCATCCCTGTGGCCAGCCTGACTTTACCTTTTCACACAGATCCTGCAGGACTTGGTCAGCTGCAGTGACCTCTTTCAATTGCTGAAAAGTCTGTGGACTCAGTGCATCAGTGGCTTCCAAGCCATGCACGACTTTCTCATCATAGAGATCTCCAGCCTCATCAACCTCTTTGCTCGCAGTCGCACGTGATAGCATATCAGCTATCGGTGTGTATGCTATGTTCAGATCATATTTCTGCAATTGTAGTAGCATTCGTTGCAGTCTTGCAGGGGCTTTGCACAGTTGTTTCTGCATGATGTTCTCCAGGGGCTTATGGTCTGATTGTACCATCACTGGCTTGCCGTATATGTAGTACTGATGAAACTTCCTTGCTGCAAAGAGTATGGCGAGCAACTCTTTCTCAATTTGAGCATATCTTTGCTCAGTGTCAGTGAGTGCCCGCGATGCATAACACACAGGGTGTCCTTCTTGCAAGAGACACGCTCCCAACCCGTCTTTTGACGAATCTGCCTGTATTGTTAGTGGCTTCTTGTGGTCGTAGAACCTCAATACAGGCGCCTGTGTGAGAGCTGACTTCAATCCCTCTAAAGCAGCATCATTGTGTGGGTTCCATTGCCATACAGCATCCTTTCTCAGCAACTGTCTCAGGGGTGCTGTGATTGAAGCTTCTTTGGGGATGTACTGCGCTAAGTACTTGGTCATACCCAGTAGGCGTTGAAGACCTTGTTTATCCTCTGGAGGAGGCATGTCCATGATCGCCTTCATCTTTGCCTCGTCTGGTCGCAGGCCCTCAGGTGAGATGATGTGCCTCATGTATTTCACAGTACTTATCTTAAACTAGATCTTATCACCATTGAATCTCACATTGGCTGCTTTTGCTCTCTCCATCATTTTAGCGAGAATGTCATCATGTTCCTGTTGTGAGGTGGCTGCTATTAATTATCATGTCGTCTGCAATGATGTGGACTCCCTGTATGTCACCAAAGGTCTCGCAGTTTTTCTGTTGAAACACCTCACTTGCAGACTTGATGCCAAACGGTAATCTCAAGAATCTATATCTTCCCCAGGGTTTGTTAAAAGTACAGAACTTTGAGGACGGTTCATCTAATTTGATTTGCCAGTAACCATCTTTCTCATCAACAATGGTGAAAATAGACTTTCCTGACAAATTGCTGCACACTTCTTCAGTCGTGGGAATGGAAAAGTGCTGTCTTTTAATGGCTTTGTTCAAGTCACGAGGATCCAAAAACACCCTTAGTGATCCATTCTTTTTTTGTGTGATAACCAGGCTGTTTACCCATTCTGTGGGTTCTGTTACAGGTGTTATGACCCCTCTGTGCATAAGCTCTTGAAGTGTCTCTTTTAGCTTATCTCGAACAGCTAGTGGAATGTTTCTGCATCCATGAAAGACAGGCGTGATTGTTTGATCTATGTGTATATGATGAACACCTGGGAACTCACCAAGCCCTGTAAAGACTGATGGATGCATTCTGACCAGGTCATCTTTGGTTGTCACCAGTGTTGAGAACGTTACTTTAAAAAAGTAATTAGTTATAGTTACTCACTACTTGTTCCAAAAAGTAACTGAGTTAGTAACTGAATTACTCTATAATAAAAGTAACTTGTTACCAGGGAAAGTAACTATTTGCGTTACTGTAAAAAAAATAATAAATAGTTGCTACATGTCAGAGAATCTTTACTTTTTTTTTTTTTTGCAGTTTTCACAAGTCAGTTGAAATGAGTAGAACAGTCAGGCACTAACGTTCAATATTTATTGCCCGTCAACAGACAGCAAGAGTTTTATCCTGCACTTCCAAGTATTATCTTTGTAAGAAAAGTGTTTTTGGCCACTAGCTTTGTAGATGCGTGTCACACATTATATGTACACATTACATGCACTTTCTTGCCTTTGACCACAATGAATTTGAAGTAGTGCTAATATCTCCACCTAAAATGCCACCTTTTCATCGGATTGCTCCTGACTCGCCATCTCTGCTGCGAATCTCTGTGTAGCTGTTGCGTGCGTGCATGCGTGTGTGTGTGTGTTTGGCGCCGCTGGCGCAGCCGCGTGTGCCGGCATGTGTGTAAAAACACTGGCTCTGATTGGCTACCATGAAACACATGACATCACTCACTGTGTGAGCCAGGGGTCCGTTCGGAATGCATAGTTTATTAAATCAATGCATAGTAACGCACCGCATTTAACGTTCAGTAACGTTAACGGCGTTGTAACGACGGGAAAAGTAATTAGTTTGATTACCGCGTTACTGAAAAAATAACGTCGTTACCTAACGCCGTTATTCCAAACACTGGTTGTCACAGACTTCTCTGCAAGCACCTCAATCCTTTTCACCAGCCGTAGCTGCTCGCACGCTTTTCTGCCCAGGATCGGTATATCTGCTTGAATGGACACATAAAACTGTTAATTGCTTGTGATTTTGTCTGTTTTGCATTTCAGCAACACAACACCTGTTGGGGAAGATCGTATTCCTCCAAATGCCACTAAGATGGTTGATGTAGGCTGAAGCTCAACTTGCTCAACTCTTCTGGATTATTGATACAGGTAGCACATTCACCTCTGCTCCTGTGTCTAGCTTGAATTTGATCTGTAAGTCTCTGATGGTAGCTGTTGTGTACCATATACTGTCTTTTGTGTGGTCTATCTCTTGCACTCGACTTTGTGTTAAAGTGCCAATGTGCATGGATTCTATTTCACCTTTTATGCTGTGCACAGTCTTTGATCTGTTATCGTTGCGAGTGACTGCATGACATACCATGGCAAAGTGGTTATTCTTACCACACTTGTGGCATACTGCACCGAAGGCTGGGCATTGGCAAGGCTCATGTCTCTTTCCACATGTGCTTCCACAGTTTCGCATGGTTGTTTTCTTGTTTCTCTTTCGTCTTACGCTTATTTTCTTCTGGTCTGTTGCCTTGTCTATAGCATTCACTTGAGAGTCTTGAACAACTGTCACACTTTGCATGGCCTGTATCTGAGTCTTGGCTAACTATGTTGCTCTGCATATCTCACCAGTTCTGTGCAGCGACAAATCATTTTATCGGAGTGATCTTTCTTTAAGAGAAGCGTTCGTTATGCTAAAGACCAGCTTATCTCTCAGCATGTCATTCTCAATCGGGCCAAACTCACAGTCTTTTCTTGTCTGTCTACGCTCTGTGACGAATCTATCCACTGTGATGCCTTCTGCCATGGGATGTGACCAGAACTGATGTCTTTCAAATACAACATTTTTTTGTGGACTACAATAGTCTCGGAATGCTGTGAGCACGTCTTCTATCATCTCATTCTCTTTATCGGCAAGACGGATGGTGAGTTTATTATACACTTCTAATGCTTCTTCTCCGATGGTGTGTAGCAGAATTGCAGTTTTGACTGGCTCCGGTTTGGTATTCGCTCCCGTTGCGGTCATGTACAGAAGATAACGTTGTTCCCATCTTCGCCAATCTTCTGCTAAATTGCCCGCCAATAATGGTGTTGGCGGCTTGAACTGGTCCATATTCGCTAGCCTTTAGCATTCGAAAATTTGCTGCCGTGATGTTCAGATCTTATCGACAGTCTGTTCGCTGTACTCACCGTCTTCTGACACCATGTTGTAGTTTTTCATATGTTCTATATATTTGTAAGGATTTGTATTGTGTCCAATAAACACACTATTAGACCCTGTTTACTGTCTTACTTCTACATCAACTCACATGCGCCTCTCAGGCCAGAGCCATCAATCAATCACGTCAAACACACAAGTCCACTTAATCTACACAGAGTATCTCACTCAAATCCACCACAATTAGTGCTATTGGGTCTTAACAATGCGTTCGACGCCATTGACCACAACATTCTTTTGCATAGACTAGAAAACTTTGTTGGCATTAATGGAAGTGCATAAGCATGGTTTAAATCATACTTAAATGACCGCCATCAATTCGTAGCAGTGAATGAAAAGGTATCATATCGATCACAAGTGCAGTATAGAGTACCTCAAGGCTCAGTGCTAGGGCCGTTACTCTTCACGCTTTAAATCTTACACCTGGGAGATATCATCAGAAAACACGGTGTTAGCTTTCACTGCTATGCTGATGATACTCAGCTTTATATTTCTTTGCTGCCCAGTGAAACATAACGGATTGAAAAACTAACGGAATGCATAGTTGATTAAAAACAACTGGATGATGAGAAATTTCTTACTGCTAAATTCTGAAGAAAAAAACCAGAGGTGTGTAACTCTACATGTAATAACCTAGAATGCTGTATAAGTCTTGATGGCTGCTCTGTCAATTCTTTGTCATAGGTTAGGAACCTGGCTGTGCTAACTGATAGCAATGTTTCCTTAGAAAGCCACGTTTCTAGCATTTGTAAAACTGCATTTTTCCATCTCAAAAATATATTTAAATTACGATCTATGCTCTCCCTGTCAAATGCAGAAATATTAATCCATGTGTTTATGTCCTCAAGGTTAGATTATTGTAATGCTTTATTGAGTGGCCATATTATCCCGGTTCTGTCAGCACTGCACTAGCTCCCTATTAAAACATTGTATAGGTTTTAAAATCTTGCTTATTACTTATAAAGCCCTGAATGGTTTAGCTCTGGCAACTTGATAATACCAAAGTAAACTACGGGCAGCAGATCATTTTCCTATTTAGCACCTAAACTCTGGAATAACCTATCTAACATTGTTCGGGAGGCAAACACACTCTTGCATTTAAATCTAGATTAAAGACCCATCTCTTTAACCTGGCATACACAACACATTAATACACTTCTAATATCCAAATCCTTTAAAGAATTAATAGACTGCATTAATTAGGTAAACTGGAACCGGCAACACTTCTCATAACAAATAATGTACTTGCTACATCGTTAGAAGAATGGCATCTATGCTAATATTAGTCTGTTTCTCTTTTAATCCGAGGTCACCATAGCCACCAGATCCAGTCTTTATCCAGATCTGATGGTCACTGCAGTCACCCGGATCCAATACGTATCCAGCCCAGATGGTGGATGAGCATCTAGAAAGGACCTCTACAGCCCTGAAAGACAGCAGAGACCAGGACAACTAGATGAGCCGCAGATACAGATCCCCTGTAAAGATATCGTCTCAGACAACCACTGGGACAAAACCACAGCCTGCTGCAGCCTGGAATTGAACTGATGGTTTCGTCTGGCCAGAGGAGAACTAACCCCCCCCGAACTGAGCCTGGTTTCTCCCAAGGATTTTTCTCCATTCTGTCACCAATGGAGTATAGTACATTAAATATATAGAGTATATATTAGAGTATATTAAATATTAGTGTGTCAAGTCTGCAAGTATTATCACCATGCATTCACTTGCATTAACTCTGAGTCTGCGTGCTTTGCTTCTAAAGGCAGAGGGGGGATAAAAGATAGATGTACAGGAGAGATAAAAGATAGATCCAGTCTCTGGGCCTTGACACAGCCTTGTCCCAGCTCATTATCACATTCCCATGGTCTGTGTAAAGGACATTGTGGAGCTGTTTGAGGGCTGAAGACATCTAGAAGCAAGTGATATGTTCTCATTGTGGTGCAGACAGAAACAAGCTGGATCATAATTGGGACGTTGGTGACATGACATGAAAAAATGGCAATGGAAGCAATCACCGCCCCGCCCCCAAACCAAGACTTTGCTGGTTTACCAGGCTATACAGTGCCTCCACCAGGCATCGTGGAAGAGTTTACCCAGCTGTTGGAAGGCTGATCGGCTGTGTGTCTGGGAACTGGAACAAGATTTTTTTCCCCTCTCTTTTTTTCCCCCTATGTGATGCAGCCACTTTTACCGGGACCTTGGGGGGTCGGGGGTGTTGGGGGGGGGGCTCCAGTTTTATATCCTTCCATCTCCTATGTGGGACTCGAGACTGGTGGTGGGTTGTAGATGTCGCTCATTTCCCAATCACTCCACCGGCCTCGCTCGTTCCCACATCCCTCTGTCCCGCCCCACTCGTCACATACCCCCATCGCCCCTCGCAGGCCAGGGGGTACTCCCGAGACTGCGCTCTATTCAGCCCACCGCCTCGAGTGTCCATGGCGGCACACTCCTCGCCTGCTCGATGGCACCGCGGATTCACCACAGCGGCGAGGGATCTTCAGCAGCGCGTCCCTCCTTCTCCCGGGTTTCAGCACCACTGTAATAATAAAAACTTCCTAATCATCAGTAAGAAGCAGGCGGGAACCGGCGGGCAATCAAATGAAACTTTAATAATTCAAAATAAACACAAAACAGCGCATCAGCCCCTCATGGACGAATGATGCGCACAAATAAAAACCAAAACATAAACTAAAGCCCAGGCCTGGTCCTCTCTCGCCCTTCACTGTCGTCGCTCCAGTTTTATATTCTTCCATCTCCTCTGTGGGATTCGAGACCAGTGGTGGGTCGCAGGTGTCACTCATTTCCCAATCACTCCACCGGCCTCGCTCGTTCCCACATCCCTCGGTCCCGCCCCACTCGTCACACAGACTAACCGTCGCTCCTAACAATTTACAAAATTCTCTCCAAAATTTGGACACAAATTGGGATCCCCTGTCAGAAACCACGTCTACACAATGTGATCAATTTCCTTGGCTGAAGGTAATTTGGGCAAGGGAATGAAAGGTGCAGCCTTCGAGAATTGGTCCACTATGGTCAAAATGACCGTCATGCCATTAGAGGGTGGGAGGGCGGTAACAAAATCTAGAGCGATGTGGGACCAGGGTCTCAAAGGGACAGACAGCGATTGAAGAAGCCCATTTGGAGGTCGGTTAGACGACTTAGCACTGGCGCAAAATGAGCAGGCCAAAACAAAATCGTGAACATCGCGAGCCATCAGTGGCCACCAGAATCATTGCTTTACTAAGCACTTGGTGCGGCTTATCCCTGGATGACAAGCTACATTAGAACAGTGAATAACGTTGGACTGTAACTCCTCCTGAACAAACAACTGATTCGGTGGGCACCCGGGTGGAGGCGTTACTCCCTCTAAGGCCGTCTTGACCTTCAATTCGACCTTCCATATGAGTGATGAGATGACTATACTCTCAGGTAAAATACACTCGGGAGTCACCGGGCATTCGGAAGGATCAAAAAGACGTGACAAAGAATCGGATGAACCTCGATGCCAGAGAATCAGAAATATATTTCTCCATTGCCTCCATCTCTCGAATGGAAAGATAGTAGAGTTTGCAAGCTTTGTAAAATAACATCATCACTAGTGGGTAAAGCTTAACAAGCTGCAGGTCAGGTTGGTACTGTGCTGCACACTATGGCAGTGTTACAGGTGTACCAGGCTGACCTGTTGAAGGACATGAGTGTGGGCGGTACAGTCAACGAGGAAGTGTTTGCTGAGCTTCTTCAGGCCACAGATTTGTCCCTCCGTGCGACCAAGCAGACGGCTCGTGCCATTGGCCGATCGATGTCAGCTTTAGTCAGCACGGAGAGAGGTATCTGTGGCTTAATTTGATGGGCATTAAGGAGAGGGAACGTTTGTTTCTTTTAGACTCTCCTATTTCTCCATCGGGCCTGTTTTGCGATTCGGTTAATACGGTTGTCAACAGGTTTAGGGAGGTGTAGAAACATGAAGATGAAACATGAGATTGATAAGAAGAGGAAGTCCTGACGCTCTGGCGCACTTGCTGGTGGGGGTAATCCTTTACGGGATTGTGCGTGCTCGAGAGCTATTCGCCCCGCCCCGCCCCGCCCCGCCCCGCCCCGTTACCCTCACAAAACTGTTCCATCCCCGCCACTTTGTGTGATTCGGGGGGAGGTGGTTTCCATCGAGGTATTAGATAAAAACAGGAGATCGTTCTGCCAACCCTGTCGGTGTTTTAGGGTGCAGCAATCTCCGGCGAGCGATTCTCTCAGTTACCACCTGGAAACTAGCGGTGCTAAGAGGCTCGCTACCTCTACGGAGGTCTCTAGAGCAGCTAGCACAGTCGTCCCCTGCCGGTCCGCCGCTTCAGGTCACTGAGCTAGTTGCTCTGGGCACACAAGGAAGTGGTTGCTGAGCTTCATCGAGACATGAATTTTTCTCATGGGGAGGGGCCATTGGCACCGTATTACACGGTACCCATCTCTCTTCAGTGCCCTCGGGAGACTGTTCTACCAACCCTTCCAGTGTTTCAGGGCGCAGCGATCTCCAGCAAGTGCTTCTCTCAGTTACCGCCTGGGAACTAGCGGTGCTAAGAGGCTCACTACCTCTACGGAGGTCTCTAGAGCAGCTAGTACGGTCTTCCCCTGCCAGTTCACCGATTCAGGGCACCGAGCTTGTGGCTCTAGGCGCACAAGGGAGCGTTCGCCCCTTCCTGTTACCGTCACAAAACCTCTCCATCCCCACCACTTCTTGTGCTTCAGGGGGCAGTGGTTTTCCAGCAAGATGTTAGATGTTCCAGTGTTTCCTGCCGTCGTTCAGGACATGAACATCTTACATCCCCTTAAAATGAAGTGTTAAAATTGGTACCACTCTCAGAGAGTCTGGCAGCGTGGAACTTCAGGCAGGCATTTCTGCATGGGTATTGATTATAATACGGATAGGATACAGTATCCAATTTATTCGTCAGCCTCCACGTTTCAATGGTGTGGTCTCAACTTCCGTGAAACCAGAGCTGATGCAGGTACTGTCTCGAGAGCTACAGACTCTTCTGGGCAAAGAGGCCACAGAACATGTTCCTCGTCCAAGGAGAGAGTCGGGCTATTACAGCAGATACTTCCTGGTTCCCAAAATGGGTGGGGGAGTGCGCCCAATCTTGGGTCTTCGAGCAGATGCCTCCCTGATGAGCTGGGGAGTGGTCTTGGATGGCCACCCAGCTCAAGGGGAATGGGGGGGGGGGGGGGCGTTATCAGCTCGATTTGCACAACAATTGCCTCGAGCTGATGGCCGTATTTCTGGAAATTGTTCCTGATAGCACCATGTTGGCCGAACAGAGTATGGTTCTCTGGGATAATATCTCTCCTCGACGGCTCGCCATGGGTATTTCCGGAGAGGAGGGACCTTCTTTCTCAGGCAGGGGGCACGATATTCCATCCCAGGCCCGACCTGTGCAATCTTCATGTTTGGCCCCTGAAGGGTACCAACAGAGGAACACAGGGCTTTCGCTGGATGTTATTAATACCATTCTTAGTGCTAGGGCTTCCTCCACCAGACCACCAGGGTCTGGTTGAAACCCCCTTTGAAGCGTTAGAATCAGTGTCTAATAAGACTTCTGACTCTAAAATGGTTTTTCTCATGGCAATAAGGGGTGCCCCCTGAAAACAGGTTTGTGATGCGGCAGGTTGGTCCTCTTCGCACACATTCATAAGATTTTATAGTTTGGATGTCCATGCTACTCCGGGCTCTCATGTCCTTGAGTCAACATCACAAGCTAATGTCTGAGGCCTTCTTGTGGTTTGATGACATTTTTCAAGCACAGCAGCATGGTTATTCTCGTTCCCAAAGCGCTGAGCATTGCAGCATCGACTGAAGCCTTCGAAAGGGAACTTAACTGTAACCTTTTCTCTGAAAAAGCGGAATGAGATGCTGCACTGCATTGCCATACTGAATATGTCCCAGGATTTTTTCTTTTTCCATTTGCACTCAATATTATGACTTTCTTCTTGAGAGAGTGGGTATGACTGTTGTACCATGGTTTTCACTAACCTTTTTCGAATTTGATGGGGGCAACAGCTTTTAATGTATTAGAGAAGAAAGTGCCCATGTTGCTAGTCATTTCGTCTAGTTCATGTGTATTTATGGGTACACACAGGGTGCGATTTCCCCCTTTCTGGTCAATGTATCCCCGCTTCTGCTTAATTATTTTTATCCCCTTAATTAAATACCCCCCAAGTGATCAGTGCTACAACACTAGTGGCGAGACTGATCACAAAACTTATCAAGGATCCATGGTTTGATTAAAGTCCATTTTATTTTAAAATGCGCTACTTTGGCTGGCTCATCCTCTCTGTATTCACCACTCTGCAGACTTGCTCAATGTCCCACCCATGGCGCTTTTTGATTGGTTACACCTCACGAGTAATAGCCTATCAACACTTGCGAGACAGTTGAAGCCGGTCTGCTGGGCAGTGGAGTTGCCAACTTGGCCACTTTGTCGCTAGATTTATTTTCCAAAAAAAGCGACTAGCGACAAATCTAGCGACTTTTGGACAAGTCTATGAGACTCTCTGGTGCTGCCGCACGAGCGCAAGGTCTCTCTTTCCCAGCGCAAGCCTCTCTCTCTGTATCTGCTGTGTTCAGCGAGCACAGAGAGGAACAGCACTTTCAGTAAAAGAAAAAACTAACTGTATTTTACAAGCAAGTATAGCCGACATCAGTCACAGCACAACCACTGACTTTATCGTATGTGTATTTGATTTCATTAGTGCAGATTAATGTTTGAGAGCCGATTATGTAGTCTTAATGGACCGCCTTTCAGTCATTATAATATTGATTCCATTGTCTGACAACAGAAACATTAAAATATAGTAATAAAAACAGTTTTATTGAGAATTAAATGAAATGGCAAAATTAAATTGCAGTATTTGAGCATAGGGAGGCAATACAATATGACACACTTAGGTCATACATATGCTAACGTCATCTACATCATGTTCTCATTATTTATTTTTATTAATTAAAATGTTTCAAAACATTTTTTTTCATAAATTGCACCCTGGGTACACAGACCAGTTGAGATAAATCAAGCAGGTTATTTCTTAAATCTATCTTTAGTGGTTGGAACAATAGTTCTTTCTGGATGATAACATGGATTAATGTAGTAATATGTATAATGCACAATACAAGAAAATGGTCAGTAACATCATCACTTTGAGGTACGATATCTATATTAGTAAGATCGGTTCTATGTGATATAATTAAATCTAGTGTATGATTAAAACGATGAACGGTGACATTTTGCTTGACTCCAAAAAAGTTTATTAGGTCAGTAAACACAAATCCTCATATCCATCATTTGTATTATCAACATGTATTTTAAAATCTCCAACATTTAAATTTACATTTAGTCATTTTGTAGACGCATTTGTCCAAACCAGCTTACAATTGGGGAATACATAAAGCGATTCTTCTTAAAGAGGCAAACAGACACAGGAAATGTTTTAGGCATTGTTCAAATAAGTACATGCTAGAAAGAGAAGGAATAAATAAAGAGAAATACTTTTGTAAGGGTACATACACAGTTTCACTTAATCTCATGTTAATCTTGGGCACTTATAGAGTAGTAGTGCATCCTTCATATGTCCAAAAATCTGATAGTTTTATCATATTTATAAAAGAAAAATACAGCTTTCAGATTCTCTTCGGAAAAAGCTGAGCTCCTGGAGGTGTGCCGTCACTGAAATGACGAAAACACACAAAACGCACTTGCTACACTCCGTTGCTGCCCCAGAAAAACAAACTGCATCCACTGTTTGTGTAACGCTGGGTTCTTTGGAAAGCTGAACACAGTAAACTTCCCTCACATCCAAAAACACAGTTATTTGGAGACATTCTCAAACAAATCCGCTGCCGATGATTTCCCGATGAAGCGCGTTGATGTCTCGCTCTCCTCTGGTCAACTTGTGTGCGCTTTTCAGAGAGAAATGCTCATATAAGGAGTTCCACCATCGTCTACGTCATTAGATTCACTATCAAAAAAAAAAAAAAAAAAAACAGCCGAAACTTGTAGCAACCCGGAAGTAAGATTTTCAGCACAGAAATTCGTAATTCGTCCAAATTATAATTTTTTTTAAACTTTGACCATGTTAAGCATGAGAATCCATCTCATTAAGAAAACTCTGAATACACAAAACCCCATTGTAGCCCACCTTTAAGGATGAAGTCAAGCATTGAAAGAGATGATTTTTTTACCTGTTGTTTTAAAATTGCCAGGGATTCAGCATTCCAGATAAGGGTGGGAAGATCATTTCACCAGCCAGGAATGGTGAACGAGAATGTTCTGGAAAGTGATTTTGAGCCTCTCTGTAAAGGTACTATGAGGCGTAGCTTCTGGAGGGGATGTAGGTTTGGAGTATTGAGTGGAAATAGGAGGGTGCTGAAAATCAGTAGATAGATCCAGCAAATTTGGAATCAGCTTGTGCAATCTGCAAGGCTTCTGTGACTGACAGTAACGCAGTTTCAGTTGAGTGGCCACTCCTGAAATCTGACCTAGCATCTAGTTTGTTGTTCTGTGACAGAAACAATGATACTTAGTTGAAAACAACTCGTTCAAGCATTTTCACTATGAATGCAAGGAGAGAGACAGGTCTGTAGCTGTCTATAAGAGACGTGTTTGATTGTAGATTTTTTTGAGCAGTGGGGTTACCCAATCCTGCTTGAATGCAGTGGGGAAGGTGCATGAGGAGAGATGTGTTGATGATGTGTGTGAGTGCTGGTAAGAGTGTAGGAGAGATTGCTTTGAGAAGGTGTGAGGTGATTGAGTCTAGAGGGAATGTTGTAGAATAGCTGGAGAGAAGTTTTGACACTCCTCCCTCATGTGTAACATTAAGCAGAAGTATTTTTGCCATCAGTTATTTGAGAATTTGCTTACTATTCATATGGAGCGTAGCATCCTGGAAATGTTGTACGACAGGAGATCCGCTCGGACTCTGCTTGGCTGCAGCCTATTCTTGAGAAAATAGAAGAGCACGGTGAGTTCCGTATACTTACTGTGAGTGTGTTATCTTTCTATTTGCCTTGTTAGAAAAAGAAAAAAAAAGATTTTGTATCTGAATGGTGTTTATAATATTATAAAGTTATATAATACTTTTTTCAGTTTAAATTGGTTTTCAAAAGTTTCTTGTGCTATTGTGCCACCAATCTCACCCTTTTGTGCAACAGTAGCGCCATGATAACAGCACATGATCTAAAGCTAAATCTAATTCAATTAATTGGCAGAAGAAGAGTTTTCCCTTGTCCAAATACCCACACTTGGAGTCTTTGCACTTTACCACTTGACTACATTTATGACAAGTGGATGGGGTTCAACAACTCTCTCCCTGGAGAGAGTTGTGCACTTAGCTGAGCGCATCTCAGCGTCTGCTCTCCCCTCTCTGCAGGACATCTAACTCAAATGCTGAAAAAGCAGAGTTGTTAAAATCATCAAGGACAACCACCTTAGTAACTGTCTTTTCACTTTGCTGCCATCTGGCAAGCGCTCCCATAGCCAGGCCATCAGGCTCCTAAACTCAAACTTGGCCAACATCTTCATGTCTCTACTTAATAATCAGTAAGATATTCACCATTCTCTACCTCAAACTGATATATTGACAGTGTCACAACTTGTTTGCACATTCACCTCTTGTACATTCCTGTCTATCTTAATATTTAAGATCACTGTATAATTTAATGCACATTTTATTTTCTATTCTATATTAAAGTCTAAAGTATACATTGTATTTTATATTTTATTATAATATTTTTTATTGTTTACTTTTATTTCATTCTTTGATACCTATATGTACGACCATTTCACACATTTCACAAGTGGTTATATATTCTCTATATAATTGTGCATGTGATGAATAAAATCTTGAATCTTGAAATGTCCCGTATTTGGCCAAAGTAGTCAAGTGAGGATGAAGACCACAAGTGTGTGCAGAACTTTTCATTACCTTATGGGACACACTTATAGCGTTGTAAAAATTGAAGTATTTGATTAGCTTTATTTTAATTTTAAAAACTTTGCATCTTAAAATCAACTTCTAAATATCTGTTCGGTAGTCCCTATAACAGGTAACACAATTTAAGCTGCGGTGCTTCTAATTATGGGATGAAAGGCACTTGCAAATGTTGTACAAAATAAATAGCACCACTGCTCATCTTTGCTCAACACTGTTTTTCTACCAAATTATATGTAATGGTAGCCTAAGATCTCGGCAAACATCTCATGATTTATTCCAAAACATGATGCATGGTAGGAAACACTAAGCCACGAATAGCACTCCGGAGGGGTTTTCAAGATAGTGTGGATTTAGTGTGCGTTAAGGGCAATGCACTTTGGCGTTTTGAAGTCTTTCAAACTTAACTTAACTCTCAAGTGGTCAAGACTGCAAGTGTGGGTATTTGGACAAGACAAAAGTGATTTGGCAATGAAAATTATACTAAATAGGCAGCTACGGAGTACACATTAAAGAAGTAGAAGATGACATTTACAAGACGTGCTGTGGTGTGCTCTTTACGGCCCAAAATAAATGGCATCCATGCTGAGCATGGGTCTTGGTAGGCCTAGGTAGGTGCTTTTGATCAGGATAAAGATGTAATGGAAAGACACGTTTTGGCAGGCCAAGATATGATTTATATATGGCCATGCTTGGCAGCTGACGTTTCCACCCATGTTCTCTCACATTCTCTCTATTGTATGTATATGTTGTTATAGTGGCAGGCTATGTCCACACAAATCAGTACTTGCCACGGGTATGTTTATTAAACGCTTACAATAGCCTACAGATTGTGTCAAAGCAGGTTTTAATTGTGTCAAAGCAGTGTTAGAAAAGAAGAGTACTAGAATAACGAATTAATATGTATTTAATTATGTATACATTAAGAAAACATTTTAATTAATAATTTAGAGTAAATATAGTATTAATACATGTTATCACATATTAACCATAAGTGTATTAAGGTTAGGTGTAATTTTGCAGTTGTCCCGAAGGTGGCTGCAAGTGTCTGTCTGTGTCTTTACAAGCGCACTCTATTTCTCCAGGAGCACTCATACATCTACATCCTGCAATGCTTTTGAGAAACGCAGCCTAGTTCGCCTATTTTGCCACACTATAGAGAGCTGTAGTTTCAAGAAGATTGCGATGGCGCTTGCTTTCTCGGCACTATGGTTTTGGAAACACTGAACTGATAAACTATGCTGATAACGAATAAACTTGCAACCGACAAGTACTATAGACGCATCAAGATTCGTCTAAAGCATTACATAGGATTTTCAGCTTTGTTGCAGCTGCTTCATCAGTGCTATTTTTCATTTCAAGATGAACGTCAGGTGTGGAAGACAGGTGTGTTCTGTTATTTCATAAGCGTATACTGTAAAATTGTAAAAATAAAATAAAATAAAAAAACCACCCATGAGCATTTATATTTCTATCTCGCATTCTTGTGCATAGAGTTGTTTTTGTGTTGGAACTTAATCATCATTTTACAATTTTGGTAAGTAGCCTAACTTTAAGTTTCACATTGACTGTGAATGTAGTTGATCTAACAAATATGACATGCATGACTGACTTTTAGCATTAAATATATTTTGTCAAGCCAGATGAGAAATATTTTAATGAAACTGCCCAGGACTTTTTGGGACATCAGTGTGTTTTTTTTTTTTTTTTTTGTTTTTTTTCAAAAGTTACATTGAAATTATATATATTGTGAGAAGTGGATAAATGAAATGGTCTTGACTTGAAAATAAAAATAAAAATAATCCTTCTCAACTTTCACCCTCGTGTCATTCCAAAAGATATAGCTACAGTATATGTTTTTTTTTTTTTTTGAGTCACACTGCCTTTTACTGTTTAGACATATAAAAAACTACTACGTAGGCTATCTACTTTCGTGTTCCACAGACGAAAGATAAGCAGACAGGCATGCATATGTGTTAATGTTGACACAATTAGTCATTTTTAGGTTAACAATTTAATTGAACAAGCGTCCTCCGACATTACGGGATTGGTGAGTCCCGTTAATCATAACGAGTCGTTTAAAGATTTTAGCATATATTTACTAGTTGAAATTTGTTATGCAATAACAAATTATCAAAGTGTTTTTTTTTTTATTTAATTTTTATGTTTTCATTTGTTATGCAATAACAAATTAGGCTATACGTTAATAGGCTACCGTTTGTTTCCTTAACTGAAATGAAATGCGCTCAAGCTTTGGTAATCCAATGCTGCTGTTTATTTGCGAGCGTTTTTACTTAGACATTGGAGCTTTTTGAAAAACTTGCAGGAGAAAATACGAAAGCTGAGAATTTTACCAAACACTCTTGCATTTTGTAGACTGCATGTTTTAGAGGCTTCTACTCTACGTCGTTAATCTAGTTTAGTTTTTTTGTCCCTTTTGCTGGTTCCATTTGTCTGTCATTGGATTGTACAGATGTCACAATAACTATCTTAAATTATTATTACTAGGAAGAAATGGGTTGGTGTGTCTATTCTGTTGAACTACATCTAGGGGATGAACTAACCGAATTCTAGTTGTTGTATTATCTGTGAAAAAGCTGGCGAGGGCGCCAAAGAACGCAAAACGCGCGTCCCTGTCACGCTCCCCTTCTCTCTCTCCTTGAAGTGGATAACTTAACCTCGTCTTAAAGAGCCGCTCACGCCCCACGTTAACACTTGATTTGAGAGCGCAGACTACAGACTCAGCATCACATATTAAACATTTTTTATTACCTATTTTACAGCGTTTGACACGTGTGCTAAAATGTCTATAGTCGACATATGCTATTGTGAGAAACGTTATTGGGTAAAATATTGATTCATTTTGCATATTAGATTAGATAGAAGTGTGATCAGCGATCTAGACTGGCACTGATCACAATTATAATCCCTATACAGTATCAATATCTGTATAGTATAATTATGTAGCAGTAAAACGTAAAGTCGACATCTGTTTATATCTGTGATAAAAGGTGTAGAACGAATTAAAAGGTTTTTCGTGTGCCATCACATAATTTTGGTTCAGTAAACAGGTAAACCTGAATTTAATAAACGAAATTTGTCATTGAGGGTGATGAGTCAGTTTTAACTCTATGAAATGAGGATGCCATCAATTGACGAAAATAATGCATCAAGAAATTTTAGCAGTATCCAAGGCAAAAATAAATAAACAAGAAAGGTATTAGAAGACGACTACCAATAAAATAAATAAATAATTCAACCAACAAATAATAAAAAATATCTATATAAGATTATATTTTGCAAACGCTTGAATTATAGTCTATCTCCAACAAATAAGAAAACCACGGCGTTTAAAAATGGTCACTAAATTGAATGCGCCCAATATCGTTCTTTTGTAACGAACAACCATATTCACAACGGGATCTTCTAATTGGATGCAAAAAATCTTTAACTAATGCCTCTCATTCGGAAACGTCTGTGTGAAATAATCGACAGAGAAAGAAAAAAGAAACAGCTCAGAGAGAGGGAGAGCCAGAACAGAAGGAAGGAACAATAGAGAATCAAAGCATAATGATATTCCTAAATGAAGAGGGAAATGTTGCCGCGCTCATTTTATTAATCAGACTGTCAATTTCACCCCAGAGGCCAACCCCAGGAGCCATCTAAAACAGAGTCAGATCAGAAGCTGCTCTCCTCACTTCTTCTCTCTCTCTGCACCTGGATATACGCGTCTGGCCGATCAAGGGCCGACTCTATCAACCGATGACAGTCTCTCTCCTATTTATTTGCTTATAAACCTGTTACAATAAATGATCATTCGAACCGCGTCACGCGCACCTTTAACGACGAAGGCGCAAACCACTTTTTGATGAATGACTTTCTGGAGCAGAGAGGATGTGCGGGTCATTTTGAGCAGTCATTCGTTGCCCACACTGGCATTCCTCTGTTTTTAGCTTCCAGCTCATAAAGGTGTTATATTATTTAGAGGCGGCAGCTGAGCTGAATGCGGATTAGATCCGCCACCAGTCATCGGAGCACCAGCCCTGGGACTTTGGATTTTTTCTGCACGACTTCATGATGGAGAGGATAAGAAAAGAAATGATTCTGATGGAAAGGGGACTACACAGTCCAGTGGCAGGAAAGAGGCTCTCTGACTCGGCCGGGAACGCGGTGCTCGAGGCCCTGGAAAATTCTCAGCACGCAGGTCGCCTCAGTCCGAGAATAACTTCAGCCTCGCTGCACGGTAACCTCGGGGATATTCCCACCAAAGGCAAATTCGAAATCGACAGCTTATTCGGAAACCACCATAGCGACAATACCTCCTCCACAGAGGTTTCATCCTCCGAAAACAGGAAGAAAATAAACCTGTACCCTGAAGTTTCTCCTGACTCCGATATGAACAGCGATGTGGAAGTGGGTTGCCCGTCTCATCGCTCACCGAGCAGTCTCAGCCAACAGAAGGAAAACAATAGCAAAGGTAAACAAACGACATGGAAACTTTGATCGAGTCTTTTATACATTTGTTCAAATGATCATTTGAGTGGGCATCACAAAGTTTCAAATATAGCCCTCATTGGAATTTGTTTTATATTATTTTTCAAATGCATGTTTTCATACGTTATGTTATAATTTATGGTAGCATTTCCCAAATACTTTTTTGTAAGCTTTGCAAGTATTTTACCCTTGCCTTAGACGAATTAAAATCATCTGTGATTGCATTGTGTGTCCCAATATGTGAATTTTGCAGTGTTAAATTGATGCAAATCGGTGAATGCGTTTGTCTTTTATTTTTGGCTTAAAATCATTTTGATTTTCTGAGAAAAAAAAAGTTAAATGTAATCCCAACATATTTCAGATGAATTGCATTTATAAATAAAACCACACATATTATTTTACGTGCTTGTGTATTTTATTTTAATGTACCTTACAAATCAACGTGATAAAAGACTAATATGCATGTTTAAAATATTACGCATTTGTATTTTATATCTTCCATTATTCGATTTAGGTTTTTCCGACAGTAATTCAGGAGCTTCAAATACAAGTTCATCGTCTCTGTCGAATATGAACGGCTCCATCAGTAACTCCAGCAGCTCGAGCGCGGATCAGGTGAGGAGGTACCGGACTGCGTTCACCCGAGAACAAATCGGAAGACTGGAGAAAGAATTTTACAGGGAAAACTACGTCTCAAGACCCAGGAGATGTGAACTGGCCGCTGCATTAAACCTACCCGAAACAACAATAAAGGTATTGGTCTGATTTTTATTATTTTTCCCAGAGTAGAACAAATATATATTTGCTAATTTGTAATGTTTATAAAATGTTTAGCTAATATTAACATTTCACAGCCACCAGCATAGATTACAAAAACAAAACAATGCAATTGCATATGGCAATTATCAATCTAAAAATGAATCCTTTCCACTAAATACTGTTTACAGAGAACGTGCAGTCTGTTCACATCAACAAAATCTGTTATTTTATTTTGTCTGATGCAAACCTGCCTAATTTCATCTGTGCTCACGTTACCTATCAACCACAAAAACAGCCCAAAGGGGGTACATTAAAAAAATTATTGGTCGATTCGTAAAGGACACAAATAATCCTCTGATCATAAAGCTTAACATTAAAGCTATGCAAAAACTGAGTTCTGAGTTTGTTTTAGCCATGCACAACGGTAGAGTTTAATTGTTTTGTTCTCGTCTCTCGCCACTGTTCACCTCATCCCTAATTGTTACCTGTGTATTTCTGTGGATGCGTGTAGGTGTGGTTTCAGAATCGACGAATGAAGGACAAGCGGCAGCGGCTCGCCATGTCCTGGCCACATCCCGCCGATCCCAGCTTCTACACCTATATGATGACGCACGCGGCCGCCACCGGAAGTCTGCCTTACCCTTTTCATTCCCACATGCCACTACACTATTACCCCCATGTCGGTGTCACGGCAGCAGCTGCCGCCGCAGCCGCCTCAGGAGCCGCTTCTTCACCTTTTGCTACCTCTATTCGTCCCCTTGATACTTTCCGTGCGCTTTCTCATCCATATTCGCGCCCAGAGCTGTTGTGTAGTTTCCGGCATCCAGGACTATACCAGTCACCGGCAGGTTTGAACAGCTCGGCGGCGGCGGCAGCGGCGGCGGCGGCGGCCGCTGCAGCAGTCAGTGCGCCTTCAGCTACCGGGCCGTGCTCATGTCTCAGCTGCCACAGCAGTCAGGCCGCCAGCGCACTCGGCTCCAGGAGCACCAGCTCTGATTTCACCTGCACGGCGTCCGGCCAGAGGTCCGAGAGCGGATTTTTGCCATACTCGGCAGCAGTTCTCAGCAAAACCGCGGTGCCCTCACCAGACCAGAGAGAAGAAAGCGCGCTCAATAGATAGCTTAGTGCTGGCATGCACCCCTTCATTTGAAGCACATGCATTTGTTATTATTATTTTTAAATTGAGGGACAGAATTTTCATTCTAGTAAGGCCTGTTACGCCCAGAATTATATTAAGAAAAATATTTAAAATACACGAAATCTAAGGCCTTTTAAATATGTTGCAACACACGGTATTAAAACAGTGCGTTATAAAATGAGCTAAAATTACATTATTATTTTTTTTTATATTTTATTATATTGTAGTAATAATTGTATTTGTCCTTATTTATTATTATTATTATTATTTATTAATTACAATTGTATGCAAATATTATTTTCTATTAGACTGGACCACAGTAAAGAGGATATACACTGGTTGTGCCACTTTAGCTTCTGTTAAAGGACCAGTGCTGTTAAAGTGCTGCTGCTCGAGGGACACTCCCTGATGTAGGAGTGTGGCGCAGAAAACCTGCACTACTGCTACAATGTCAATTCTGCTGTTAATAATGTGAAGATTATGACGAAAATTGCCAATCATGTACCTTGATGGACCTCCTTTGAATGTGGAAATGTAAGAAAGTTCCCGTTCTGAGACTCGCTGTCAAAGCATAACAACCCGCTGTGGGAAGTCATTAGACAAGATAGATAAAAGACCTTGAGCATTTCGCATTGTTCTTGGTGTGTAGATTGTACAGTATTAAACGTGGTATTCGTTACCTGAGAATTCCTTTTTTATTATTTAAAAAAAAAAAAGAAACGAAAGAAAAAAAAGAAACCTTTCCACCGAGTCCTATTTCCAATCTTGTTTTTGGGACGTTGGTGGGCCTGGGTAGAGTTTCTCTCAGAGATGTTCCGCTGACGCGAGCAGTCTCATTAAATCCAAACCGATATTTCCATAATACTCCCAGTAGAGACTCTTCACTCACAATATAATGGGATTATCCACACAACCCCAAACTTCAGACAAATTGCTCATGCATTTCTGTCTGCATACATTTTTTTCCACGGAAGGCGGAATTCTGCCTTACATAAAACCACATTTTAAAAATAGCAAACTAGCACTTGTACAGATCAAATGGTGAGATATTTTGTCATAACGCATAATCACGTTTAAATTGTATTAAACTAAAATTCTGACTTTCATTCGAAATTATTAGCTTCACAGATTTTACCCTCTTTATTATTATTTTTATTTTTTATTCAGTGACTGGCTGGATATTTGTTTAATTTTAGGAATACACCATTGTTTTAGGTCCTAAATCTGACATTAATTCGCCAGACTACAGAACAATTAAAAAAAAGAAATATTAGGCCTGAAATCATGTTGAAATCACTCATTGTATATAAAGTACATTACGTTGCTGTTTTCATTTCAAATGGAAAAAGAAAACAAACAGATTTTTTTATTATTTTAATTATTATTATTTTATTACTGAGTTTTTGCGCGGGGCTGGCTGCCGTCTGTTCAATGAATGACAATACTAAAATCCCAGTGTTTTGCTCCTATCCCAAGGGTTCGACTCTGTACATTACGTCTCTGTATTTTACATATTGCCGACTGTATGAATTTTCATATTTTCACTTGAGAAAAATGTGCAATATAGAAATGTATATTATGTTATTTATTGATGGTGTTGTTCTTGGAAAATAAATATTTAAAACGCAAATTTTAATATCGTTATCATTGTGCACGTTGCAAATGGCTAATTGCAGTTTGAACTGAAAGCATTAAAAGGCGAGCAAATTCAAAATCAAATGTAACAGATGTTGCCTACAACGTTTCATTCACAAATGTCCACTTCACACACCTTTATATTACTTACATTTCTAATTAAGTGTGTTGTTCCGTAAACAATAATAGCCTACACGTAAATCAATTTTTTTGATAGTAAATTTTTAAAAGTTGAATTTAAATCCAAGGAGGTATTTGTATATTTTTATCTTCTTTTCAAAATCAATATATCAATGAAAAATAAAAAATCAAATAGTGTGAAGCGTTCCTGCTCTGTAACCAATTTTTTTTTTTTTTTGGTGAGAAAGTGAGGCTGGCATTAATTAAAACGACACTAAAACTATAGGGAATATGGAGTCTGCGATCACGGGTCATTCCGGCCCTATAATTTACCATTATTTTTACATTACCTCTAAATGATACAAGCTGATACTGTCGTTAATTGCAGCCTGGTTAAATATATACCGGGATATTCCCGGGGGACTTTGAGATAAGTTGCTTTCTTTTTGAACGTCCCCATTAAAGAAATGGGATTAGAGGCGCAGCAAGAGTGTGATGTATCGCCATGTTTCGTTATGCTCTTTACCAAGGCGAGGGTTACAACCCATACAACAAAAGCATTGAGATAGATGGAGAGGCAAACTGGAGAAGACAGAGGGCAGAAAAACACTGGCCACAATAACGCCATCAGTTTTGTATCCAATGTGCAAAGACTGAAAAAAGAATTCATCATAAAATGCAGCAAACTGTCTGTCACCTTAGCCGAATTGCTTTTGACAAGAAAATAAATCTGCGGCTTGTTTAATATATTTTATTTTTTCTTTATTTCGGTGCTAATAGAAACCCCAAATTAAATGTCCACCACCAAGATAGAAATGCAAAGATCGATGATCCTCCCGCTACTGTCCAATCACGCCCATTTAATTGACTGTATTTTCTGGGTAATTGAACTGCTTGTAGTAAATTGAAGATTTTATAGAAACGACATAAAAAACTACATTTACTGACATTCATCGCATCTTTGACATTGATTATCTGATCAGCGCGTGTCATGCTAACCTCCAATTCTTCATTACACACTGTTTATGAGCTGTTGCAGAATAACTCGCTTGTTCCACCGTGATTGATTGCCTTATTAACGCGTGCTCTTGTAAGTGTGACCGAACTGATTACGATGCATATGTTTAGAATAATGTTTCATTTAGCTGACTGCGAGTAATGCGAGGTGACAGCTGCTGCGGGGAGGACAAAATCCGAACTACAGGGAGCACGTGGGGCCAAAAGACTGTTGTTTTAAGGTGGAACTTCACAAACACGTCTGGCGAGTGGAAAACAGTGCGCGCAACTGAACATGTGCGCTAAAATCTCAATGAAATGATGAGACCCTAGCTATATTATTAGATGCCATAAAGGCAGGTCGTAGTTTTTAATCGACTAGATAGAAGACTTTGGTAAATGGCTACCCAAAAGCTGTCAGATTTGATTATTCTCGGGGAAGAATAGGCGATAGGCAGGGCGAGGGTGATCCCAATCCTATCCAGTTGATGGGATGGACCTAAACGAACAGGATACTCAGTTCGACATGCGAACTATATTAGATCTGGGTGATACTGCGTTATAGATCTCCACATGCTGTCATAATTTAGTTTTCAGTGAATGGACTGCGTAAAAAAATACAGTGGGGAAAAATGAGAAGAAACCGAACATGATTTAATAGCAAAATACACCCAACAATGGCACTATTGAGTTGATTGCATTGCGTCAACGGCTAGTCTTCAACAAAGCTTTATTATGCGCTTTGTTTTGTTGACACCATTAAAGAAAACACAGGGAACAGAAGGGAAAAGGTTCGTGGCAACAGAAGCACCGGCTGTGATGAGGAGATTTATGCATCAAATGAAACCATGGCCACCCTTGTTTGTCTCAAATGAACGCTTCTGTTCAAATGTTGCTTTCGTATATTATGTGACATTAATTTAACTATAGCTCATTAAGGCAGAATGAAATGGTTAAATTAACTTATCAACCCATAATGATGATGAATGGGGTAGTAATTCAGATACAAGCTGGGCAATTTGCAAGTCTGCACATTTTGATAGTTCTCAAATAACATTTTGAATAGCAGGTCATCCCCTCAATCAACTGCATAAGCACGTTAAGTCGCTCCCTCTCCCTCAAAAAGGAAAATGTTTTTCATGCATATGTATTAAAACATGTTCGCAATTATCCTTGAAAATTGCCTTCACTTGCTTTAACGGCTGAGCTGTCTGTTTGCTATAAGCTGCCAATGAGGAGGTCTGGTTTGCAGGAGAAAATGGGGGTCAAAACATAATAGTTTACTGAAATAACACGTTAATTATATCACATTTTGCCAAAGTGTATTTTCAGCGTACTCGCTCGCAGTGTGAAACATGTTAACATCATCAGTACTCACCTCAACAGCTCTGACTCTCGAACACCAACAGAGGGCATTCTCCAATTCAACGTGCATTTATGGCAAGCACACCTGTACATTATAACGTTAATGTCACCTGGCACATTCTGGAAAGGATTTTGAATGCATCTTATGTACAGAAAACGCTGACGCCTATTGCTTTACTTTTCCCGTTTAATCTTATGACCTACATACACACGTACCGTAAACGCATAATAATAGTGGGACATTCATTCCGTATTACTTGAATTAATTAACCATAGACTTAATCCTTTGTCTGACTGACCACAATTTCAAATGAAGAAGCCTAGTGAACGAGTTTCACTCAAAAAAGCTGTGTTGTTTCAACCCAACTTTGAGTAAAATATGTACTAACCCAAACCGTTGAGTACATTTTTTAAATTGTATTTTTAACCCAAAAGTTGGGTTACTCCATTTGTGACCCAAAGTTCGATAAGGATTGATCTAAGACCTTAAGAGTGATTTTACGAGCGTTCGTTATTGTTTCAAGTGCGTTTCCCAAAAATGCATGTAACACAATTGTGCTTTAACTGCTACTTAGTCGCTGTCCAATTGTCGAGTGCTGAAATTTGTAGTAAACGCTCGTTTATTGAAATGTTAACCTACAGACAATTCGGATATAATACTAACTATCCTATTATAGTGTATAATATTATACTTTACATAATACTATATAATATGTTTTTATGGAGAGAGAGAGAGAGAGAGAGAGAGAGAGAGAGAGAGAGAGAGAGAGAGAGAGACGTAATTTCTGTCCAATACATGGCTTTTTTCGTCATTGTCACAAGTCATTGACAGATTTTTTTTTTCACCAGTCTTTGAAGCATATTTCCTACATTTATTATTTTATCCATTTTTTGGTCCAGTTATTTCAATTAGATATTTATTAGTATTTTTCTGCCATTTTTAATTATTTAATTTATAAATTAATAAAACCGAGTAATAAAGTGTACAATAAAGTACAATCAAATCCTTATATTATAATCACTTTGCCCTTGAATCAAGTTAAGGTGTAATCTGCCGATTGTCCTGCAGGTGACCACATAAATCTGTCTTCTTCGTTCGTCGTTTATACGAACTTCTTAGGCTTACGAAGCTTTGTAAAAACGATTTTACGACTGATCTTAATATCACGGTCTGTTTCCCAAAAGAATAATCGTAAATCATTGAAAATCAATTGAAAATCATCGAAGATCTACGGGTGCTCTTGAGTAATCGTAAAGCAATTGATTATACTTTATTGTACACTTAATGACTAGTTTTCTTTATTTTCTTATTAACTTACAAATGTAATAATTAAAAAGGGCAGACAAAATAGAAATACACATCTAAATTAAATGACTGAATGAATAAAATAAGTAATGTAGGAAATGCTTCAAAGACTGGTGAAAAAAATGCGTCAATGACTTGCTGAAGTGCACGAAAGCCAGCTATGTATTGGACCCGGACTCTCTCTCTATACTGTATATAAAGTATATTATATATTATTATGTAAAGTATAATACTATAAACTATAATATAATATAATATAATATAATATAATATAATAGTGTACTGTATTGTAGTTATTATATCCAAGTTGTCTGTCTGGATCGCAGCACTTGGTTAACGTCAATAAACGATTACCACTATTAAGAGCCATTCTGTAACGTGACATTTCAGCACTTGATAAACGGATAGCGACTCCTTAATAGCACTTAAAGCACAGATACGAGTAATTGCTTTACATGGAATTTTCGGAAACGCACGTGAAACAATAACGAACGATCGTAAAATTACTCGTAGAAAACGTTCTTAAGCGCTAAGATCAATCGTTATCGTGACACCAGGCCCAGGTCAAACGGTAGCGCGCAAAGCTCGCAGAGGCGCGCGCCACTGAGGCTTGATTGGGTACTTGCGAATAATTTTGCCTGCCTTAAATGACATCACACTTTCGCGGATTTATCGGATTTTTAAGAAATAATATTTTTTTTTGTGCCCTATACTCGCGCATCATTATATGAAAACACGTAGAGATATTGTTGCACTGTAATGTTCTTGACAGCTGTTACTTCACAAGAAGTGCAGCAGCTTTGCGCGCTAACTCATGAGCAGTCTGTCAGTCTCGCTGTTAGTTTCCATCTTACTGAAACAGAGAGAGCAGTCTCTTGCTTTAAAGAAGTCCCATTGACAGTGGTCAATGATGTAAATACAAATTTCAAAGATATTTACGATACATGATCATTTTTGCAGATTTCCAGGGGATTTAGTTTTGCTTCAAAGTGAAATGACCAAATGCTTTATATCACACAATTTAAATCAATAATCATATAGAAAACAAAAAGACACCCTATCAGAGAAAATACTGATATTGAATCTGAGATGTCTGAATCAGCTCTAATTAGTCACAGCAAATAAATAACTTTTTGAAGGCATTACAAAGTGCAATAGGATTGAGTCAAACTACAATGATAACTGTATATTTGAACTCTGTAATAGGCAATAGAAAATAGAAAAATAGAGTCCCATTGCCTATACAATACAACATACTTCTGATGCCGCATCTTTCAAAAAAGGACAAAATGTGTGTGTGTGTGTGTGTGTGTTCAATTTGCTATCAGTGTGTTTAATTAGCTAAAATACTGAATGATATTAAATGAAGATAATATCTTAACAAAGATGCTGCAGCTCATTTACAATGACATATTTTAGTATTAAACACTACTCAGTGATGATTTAAGAAACAAATGGACATAACAAAAATGACATAATGAAAAGATGCATGGACTCAATCTGCCTTTAATGTATCTTTTATAGATTTTATGTATTGTGGGGACAAGTGGTATACAATACTGCAACCCCCACTACCAGAGGATAACAACCTAAGCTTTTACAAATGCACAAGCCAAAAAAGTATTGTTTGTGGCTCCACAATGTTAGTATATCTTACAGGAATAGTTCAACAAAAAAGGAAAATTAATTTACTTACCCTTTACTTTACATTTACTTAATAAATTTGGCAACCAAACATTTTTAGTTTCAACTGACCCCCATATCTTCTCTATGGCGTTATAATCAATGTCTTGTTTTTAGATCATGTTTACTTGATCCAGTGACATAGAAACATGTTGTACAACTGGTTCCAGTGACTCACGTAAGACGCATTATTACCTTACAGCCAAATACATGCTGAAGCTCCTCATGGTCTAAGTACACTGTGCACTGGATTTAATCTACTCACACTGTGTTGTGAAAGTTATACATTTATGAGTACAGTTGCTGTCCATGGTGCTGATCTTCACTACTCCAGCTGAGGCAGTATGATCCAACCCAACCCATGCATGGTCCTTATAGCACACATGCTAGCTCTAGATTTCATACTGAATGCCCCATCCTCTCTCCATTTCAGAGTTATCAGATTCCGAAGAGAGAGGATCAATCATCAGAAGCATTGGCAGGTTTCTCACAAAATATTTGCCGTTGCTTTTTTAACATGAAGTCTTGAAATGGTCTTGTGTAATATTCACTGATAGCTACCTTTTTATTTTAAAATAAAGTTTCAGATCAGTACTTTGTAAAGTGCTGAATGGGATGATATAGCTTTTATTATATTTCAGGACAGTTTAATACATCCACTTAGCAGGGGCGGGTCTACGTGGTGGCCAGGGGGGGCACCGGCCCCCCCTGAAATTCGATTGGCCACCCCAGGTGCCCCCCCTATAAGATGTCTTGTGATTGGTGAAGTTCGCGATTCAAAGAAGTGCAGCGTCTTCAGAGAAACAACGCTCGTCGCGATATTGGACTTAATTAATTAATTCTTGACCTGGGTCTTCAGTCTGTGATTAACTCACCTCGTGTCTGACAAGTCTTCGGGTTCAAATCATTCCTTAATCACGTGACAGACCCATGCGCTATTTCTGACATTTCTGTCACTGTGTTTTTGTTACTCTTTCTTGAGGATCTGTGGTGTTATTATTTTATAAATAAATAAAACCTTTTTATAAATAAAATATTGATTAATTTGTCTTTTTGACTGTCTATCAGTAAATAAACACTAGGCTATATAATAATATAATAATCCAAGTATTTATAGCCTAGTTTAATTTTTAATCCATTTTTAATAATATATGTATAAGATGCTTGCTCAAAAAGGACATAATGACCTAAATTAAAAGCAAACAACATTTTGAATCCTAAACAAGTAACACTACAGTTCTATAGTCTAATCTGAAGGGTGAACTCAAAAGACATAAGTCATACAACACGGTCATTTTTGAAGATTAGAATCCACTGTAAAAAAAAAAAAAAACAATCAAAGTGATGTCGCCGTCATAGAGACGACTCGTTCTTCCCTAGTCACATTAAAGATTCGTCGTTCAAGAACGACACATCACAAGACACCAAACAAAGCAAAAGAGCTGGTAGGTAACCTTTATGTATGGTTTAAAATGTTTGTATGGTTTTCTCAGATCAGTGTTTTTACCCCGTCAGGCTCTGCTCGCGTTGGTCGTGGTTGATTTCAATCGAATGTTCAGTCAACGTTTAATAAAACACAATAAAAGTAAAATACGCTGGGGGGCTATCAAACAATAAACAGTCATCTTGATTTGCATATTTTGTATCAGTTTATTTTGTGACAGTGACCACATATAGCAAGATTGCACCAAATGACAATATGCACAGAATGTCCCATAATAATAATTGTCTGGTGACACATTACTTGTTAATGCATGAGAGTAAGTCAGTTAGAGAGTCAGTTAAATTGTCAGGCCTAACTTAACCATTTACACATGAAATGTTGTGGATGCATTCTGTGCATTTCATTTACAATTTGATTTTTTTTTTTTTTTTTTTTTTTTTTTGAGAAAAACAGACACACATAAGTGTTTCTTTTGAAGGCAGGGAAGAGAGCAGTGGCAAGCCATGAAAAGAAGTAAAGATATAGGGAGTTTCTTTCAATGAAAAAAATAAATAAATAAATATATGGGATGACAAAAACTAAATTAATAAAAAATGTGCTTTATTACTGCATTTGTTTACAAGTAACTTATTCAAGTTAATAATAATAATAAAATCAATAGGATATACGTAATACACTGTAGAATTTCGCTTTTTTTTTGGCCACTGGCGGCCACCCCATTAGGAGGCAGTGCCCCAGCATGGCCCCCCCACTGAAAATGCTCTAGACACGCCCCTGCCACTTAGCCAAATTAATGACAAATACTGGGATATTGTAAAAATTAATAAATCAATGCATGACAGAGATCATGAACTACTTAAACATCAGAAAATAAATACATAAATAAATGGATTAACCAATTATCCTGTAATATATTTACTATTCAACAGTAAAGGTATGCACATTCTAACCCTCTATAATAATGGCAAAACATACATTCTTGTTGTATGTTTTTGTTTTTGTCAGCTCTGAGCAGCTGACAGAAATAATGACCTAAAATGTGCTTCATTCATTTGAACTGAACCTAAAGGCATATTTATATAGTTACATCACAAAAACTACATTTCAGGGTAAGATGATTTTGGAATAGCCTTTAATATGCCCTATATGCTTTGTGTCTCTACAAGGACATACCAATTTCTCCTCATCATATTATACAGCACCTAAACAAAGACAACCATTATATATTCACATTCAAGCCTTTTTTTTAATCTTTTGGAATGGGAATTAATGGAACTGACAAACCTAGTATAGGCTAATTTTCTTCAGCTACATAAAAAAATAACCAAACTGCTCATCACATATTTGCAATGTACATTTCACCACCTCATGCAGACCTTTCTAGTTCTACTTTTCTCCAGAAAGTATGCTATATATATAAAAAAAGACATATAAGTCATAAAGTAGTGGATTACAGTTGTCTTTCTCTGTTTTGTGTGTCTTTGCCAGTATACATGTACTGTAGTAATATGCATAAGCAATTATCAGAATAATATATGTAAATTGTAGTTTACTGTCCCATTACCTTAATCCGAGTAAACTGGTGTCATGTATGGCACAAAGCCAATTACTGGTACTGTCAATAGCATAAAAGGCTATTCATACCAAGTTTGTTACTGATTGGTCATTCATTCAAGTATATATTTTAAAATTGATTACAAGCTACTATTATTTTCATATCACTATTTTAAATAAACATTAATTATGTAGGAAATGTCAATGTAACATTTTCTATTAGCACATTTTCTATTAGCATTTACAGCAATGTAACGTTTACAAATACAGTAACACTGTTATAGTATTATTATAGTATCATTTAATTTAAAACACTCAATATAAGCATATATGTAGCGTATAACTTTTTTAAATCTCTTGTTTCCGCCGTGACGTAAACTCTGCAGAAGCACTGCGTGAGGTTCATTCTATTTTCCCGCGCTTTGAGAGAGAGCGAGTGCTCGATCACGTGACAGAGCAGTGAAGTGGAGGAGGTCCGTGCCGCGCGGGCTTGTGGGAACAGATTGATGACGTAGGCTGTGGAAGTGCAGAAATAATATCGCGAGTCTCGTCTGGATAATATCTTTTTTTCAGGGGTAAGGCATCCTCATTGATCGTTTGTTGTGTTTGTTTTCGGCGTGTTTATGCACAAAATCGCTGTATAACAGGGCGTGCGTGTCAGAGAGCACAACACGGCGTCTAATCTCGTCTCTGTATCAGCTGACAGCAGCAGGCTAGGCTTTCTCAGAGTGAGGCTTTGTAGGTCTGCATTTAACGTTAAAATACTCCTGATACTATAGATTAAGGAAACATAATCTGTCGGAAAATATATGCTATGCTAAAACGTATAAAGCGCAATGTTTTTGCTGACAGAATGAAGTTGTTGAAGTTTCTTGATTTAATCATCGTTTCAAAAATATAGTGCGAATCGTTTTTTAAAAGTAAGTTAATGTTAGGTTTAATCACACTAGACCTGAATTTTCCCGGAATATAAGAGTTTGATTTTGATATTAAACCGCATTCCAAGCTGTTAGGGTGAGGCTGAATAAAGTTATAAATAAACTGACTTTCATTGGTGCTTCCAGCGGGTTTTCTCACCACTATCCACTCTTCAAACACTCTCTGAGCTCTGAGGACTCTGCAGTTTAAAATAGAGGAGTGTCTTGTTACTTTCCAGAGCCTCCAGGTTTTGTGTGAGCTGTGAAGATGTTTGATGTCACTCATGCATCTGACCCTGCATGTGTGAGATACAGTGGGATCTGGAAGCACTTGCACATGCATTGCATGCCATGATTTCTGAATGTCAGATCAGATGTCATTGCAACAGAAAACAAAACTTAACTTTGAGTGGTATTTTTTGTAAAGTAGGACTGCACAAATGCACTCTTCAAGCAAAGCATCTGTCGAAAAATACGTTTGTTTGGTTTAAAATGACTAAGCAATAGATATACGAAGACAAAAGGTATTGAAACATTCGTGGGTCATGTTGCTAATATGATAATCAACACGTGTGCGTTTGATTACTACTAAAAATCAAATGGATCAGAAAATTAATTTGGTTCTGAGAAAAAAAAAAAAAAAACTCAAGCAGCATTTGTTTGAAGACATGCACACTTTTAATAAATGTGACTTAAGCACCCAAATGTTTGTGAATAAAAGCCTACTTAGGTTTTATAATCCATTCTCATCTAATCCGTGTGTTTTCCCAAGTGGAAAACATTGATCATAATCTTGTTTGTGTCTTAAGTATTGTTTTTGTTGAATGAAACGGTTGCCTTTATTTGTGAACAGGTGTCTGGCTTTGGTGTGGACGACAGGAGAAACAGATCCCAGGCTCGGAGAGAAGGACTGTCCTCACAAGATGGGGGCTGTGGTGTCTCGCTGGAGGGTAAACGTGCTTCATTCACTCAACCTGTAGGATGTACACTTCTGCTGTATGCAGTATTTATGTTAACATCTGCAATTTGATTTTAAAGTGGATTGAAAGAGATGTCACACAGACGTATGGCGTGCTGTTGTCTTTCTTGAATGCTACAAAGCCTTAAAGGAATAGATCTCCAAAAAATGAAAGTTAATTGAAATTTTACTCGCCCCAAGGGCATCCAAGATGTAGATGAGTTTGTTTCTTAATCAGATTTGTAGAAATGTATCCTTGTATCACTTGCTCAGCAGTGTATGCTTTGCAGTGAATGGGTGCCGTCAGATTGAGAGTCCAAACAGCTGATAAAAACATCACAATAATCCAAGTAGTCTTGAAGGAAAAAGCTGCATGTTTGTAAGAAACAAATATATTGTTAAGGTGTTTTAACTTTAAACTGTCTCTAATCTATAATAATGCTTCCTTCAGTGAAAATGTCCATCAAAATCACATCCTGCATCCAAATCCACAGACATATTTGATCATATCTTTTATGGACTGCTTTTGATGCTTGATTTTCGCAAGAAGTTTTTATACGCTGTTTGGACTCTCATTCTGACGGCACCCATTCACTGCAGAGCATCCATTGGTGAACAAGTGATGTAATGCTAGTCTTGCATGGCATGATGATGAGTAAATCTACAGCGATTTCTATGTTTTGGGTTAACTATTCCTTCAAAAGTTTCATAATTAAGAGTGTGATTTGATATTAATATAACATGCTATATACCAGGGGTGGTGAACGTTAGTCCTGAAGAGCCGCAGTCCTGCAGAGTTTTGCTTCAAGCCTAAATCAAACACATCTGAACAAGCTAATCAATGTCTGAAGGGGTTACTCTGGGTGAGATTTAATTAGGGTTGGAGCTGAACTCTGCAGGACTGTGGCTCTCCAGGACCGCCGTTCATCACCCCTGCTATCTAAATAGAGAAACGTCCCAATTGTGAACATCTGTACCTCCTACCAGCTTGCTTTATTGTTGCTCACTGTACTGTATCCATCCATAGGCAAAGCCCACCACCGTGGAGGTCTTGGAGGGTCTTGATAAGGTATAAAACTGCACTTTCAACCATTTCCTGACTTCACTCATTCAGTCTGTTATACTTTTCTAACATTGAAGGTGTCCTTTTGCATTCAGGCCATGGGAATAATTTGAACTGGTGTATGTATCTATTTATTTGTTATTATTTTATCTATGTAATTTAGGTTCAGTTGTGTCTCAGAATAACACATGGTTACAGACAAACACAAATGTCTGCTGCAGAAAGGCACTGTGTGACAGTCATTAGATATTTTAAGATGGGGGTTATACAGTACTACCTCACTGAGAGTGGTCTGTTTATTTGCCATATCTCAGAGCTTGAGTGTTGTGCAAATAACTTGGTTGTACCAAAGAAGCAAAGACTTCTAATGTGACTTCAAAATGTGATTTAAACACGTTTGACCTGATGTGTGTCTTGACAAGATTAGATCAGTACGCAGTTAAATTTCATTTCTGCAGGTTCTGATCAGAGCCTGTCTCTCAAGGTTCTGCCTTAGGTATTTAGGTCATGGGGATTTGATTCGAGTTTAGACAAAACAACTTTTCCTTTCATACTTTCTGTATGCTGCAGGATATTTTACATTTTTACTTTAATTCGATGTCCTTAAGCCGTCATGCATGCATTTATTTGACCTGATCCTGCTGAAACATACGCCTGAATGTTCTACTGATAGCTTTTGCATGCACACAGTTTCATTAATTGCCATTTTTCTGAAATATATTTGAACTTTAGGCTTAGTATTCAATACCAGGTACAGTTTTAAAGACATCATGTGTTATTTTTGTTGTATTTTTGATAGAAATGTGATTGAATATGAATTATACTCCATATCTTAGTGTTTTTTCTACTGCTGTTTGAATGCCACTCTCTAATTCCTGGCCTTGTGGGGTTTTATGAAGTGTTTTAATTGATCTCCCTCAGGATATCCAGTCCCTTGAGGAAAACAGAGAGAAGAACCAGAAGCAGCTGAAGTTATGGGTTTACAGACTGCTGCTGTACTCGGCCCTGCTGTACTTGATCGCCTGTACAGTCGTCTATGTGTGGTACATCCCAGAGCGGATGATAGGAAAAGTAATAGTGGCGTCACCATTCCTGTTATTTCCTCTGTTGTGAGTACTTTCAGTTCAGTTTTTGAATTCAGACCGATGGCACATTGTATGAATTTGAAGTTACTTGAATCTTTTGATATGCAATGCATGAATATCCAAATGATCATATGACTTTATAAATGAGTTGCTTTTCCGGTTTGCAGAGTTTGGCTGCTGAGGAAACTGCTGATTGTTTTATACAACAAACGAACCGAGAGAAACAGTAAGAGATTCTTACTGAACTTGTTTTCATTATGAGGTCACTATGTTAGGATGAGCCAGTGGTGTTCATCGTATCTACGCATTCATTTTTCTGTTCTTTTTATTTTTTGCATCTTAGATGAAAAATTAGAAGAGCTGAGAGCAGAGAAAAAGAAAATAGTGAGTAATCAGTAGCAGTGTATGTCTTTGAATGTCACTTCCTGTTTTTTTTTTGTCTGTTTTCACAGCTTTATAGAAAGTGGAGGCGCTCTCTCTTATATGTTAGGATCTTTTAATATGAGCAAATTTGTAATTTCACGCAGTCCGTGTGCTCCCATCTTCCCCTGTGAGCTGGTTAGTCATATGCTAATTAGTGGTCAACCGATATGTATACGATAGCAGATATAGAGCCGAAATTATTATTATTTAAATATTATTAATACTTAAGTAATTTGAAATCGTTTGACAATGGATTCAAAAATAAGTGTGTAAAAGAAACATGATTATACTTTAGTACAACTCAGTATTCTGGGATGTTTGTGTGCACTGGGAATCAGATTTTTCAGAAAAAGTCAAGGTAACACTTATTTTACACACAGTACAGAGTGAAAATGACATGAATATAACGGGGCAAATTCATAAAGGACAGTATAATTTGAAATAACAAGTTTAAAGCATTAAATTAATACGGACTGACCGTCACGCAGAGAACACGTATGGATAAAATGCTGGATAAAAAAAAACACGATCTCACTGCTGGTTTTGACTTCGACTTCAACGAAGTTTGCAAGGTTTGTGAAATTAAATGTTCATTAGTCATTCGTTGATTTGTTTAAATTATATAAATGCATATTTGCTTAATGCTGACAGCAAACGAGAAAGTATTATAATGTTTGCATTTCTATTACTAATATGCCTGATATAAAAGCAATATAACAATTTCTGTATACATTAATTTCTTTGTTTAACCGTTAAACAAAGTAATCGGATAAATAATCGGTTTATTAGACAGACTTCTATCCGTATCTCGACAGAACTGTGAAAGATGACTGTGAACAAGTGAGAGAGTGTGAGCACTGTGTGTACTCAGGCACTGCCATCAAAATAAAGTTCGATATTGGTGCCGATATTTGAAAAAGGCCAAATATCGGCCGATATATCTGTCTTTGCTATATATCGGTCGACCACTAATGCGAATGTTAGCACAACAACGTCCTTTTTTCCTTTCATCATATTGTGGCCCTCTGCTGTCAGTGAGAGAAAGAGATCATTTCTGCTCCTAATAAATAATCTGAAATCAATGAAGACGGCGGGTAATTGGCAAAGAGACTTTACTTGGTAAAGTGCTTGGCTAACGACTTGTCTTTAAATGAACAGTGTTTAGTGATGGGAGGAAATAAATCTGAGAAATTGCTTGTCATCCACTGTCATGTCTAATAACTTTCAATAATTACAGCTGATGGATTTTCACACTCCCCATTATCGCAGTAAGGCTTGTAATTATTCTATTCATTAAAGTTAAATAATTAGCACTATTTGCTCTTTTCCCTGAAATGGAGTTTTAAAATAAAACTAAACAGAAGACTTTTTCAGCTTTTAAGCACAGATATTAGCAGCAGGTCTAGTTCCTTCATTTGACTTGGACTGATGGATTTTTTTATAAATTGGAATAAAAAAAAAAAACAAATCATATCAATGTGTGTCTTCAGTATTAATGCCAACCAGTTGGTATCATTGTTTGATGTAATTGTGATTTATGTGATTGTAATGTTTTCACAAACAGCTTGAACAGGTCATGGAAACTGAAACCTACAAAAATGCCAAGCTGATTCTGGAGCGATTCGACCCCGATTCTAAGAAAAAGCTTGTAAGTACCTTATTATAATTAAATCTACAAATGACTCCATAAAATGTGCAAATATTGAAGTGTTTTTCTTGGTTTTCTCTGAAGGAGATAGAGGCTCAACCCATTGGCCCTCCTGCGACTCCAAGACAAGGCCAAGGTGAGCAATCGAATCTGTTCCCTCAAATCAACTCACAGTTGACCCATGTTCATGGCATTCTTATGATTTATTTTTTTTCCCAGACTGTCATCGGAATGTAATAACTTGTTGTAGCTTCTTTAATACGTGTTCTTTCCTGCTGGTGAAATGTAAAAATGTATCACCAGAAATGCATTTTAGAATTTTTGTCTAGTGTGAAAATATCTGAAACCTCTTTTAGAAACTTTTGCTAATTTATTCAGAAATCGCCGTGAAAATAGCCTCGATGCTGGCATGGCATTAAAAAGTGAATAAATAAATAATTCCTGCTGATGAAATCAGAGTCGACTTTGAAATGGCAGGTTTCTTTATTAAGTAAATTTCCTGTTTCTTGATCACCCCAACTGGGGCTTTGTGGGGGTTATCAACCCCAGGTGTACTCTTCAGCTTATCTGGTTTCATATCTCACTGTCAGAATCGTGTCATTTCCTTTTCAGAGCTGCGTCAGCGGCTTGTGACCCCTCGCCCTACTGGACGTCCTCCACCCGTTCCTGGCCCCTCGGCCCCCCCCACTCCACTTTCTGCCCCGGGAGGGCCACCTGAAAAAGGTCTGTCTACATCAACCCCACATGGTCTGATCCGGAGGCCTGGAACCCCGGCTGGTACGCCTGGAGCAGTGATGGGTGCGTCTCATGTCCCTCATTGGCTTTACTAGTCATAGAAGGGCTGTTAATGGTTTTTCATCACAGATCTGTAATGTTGTTGTTGTTGTTGTTTAAAGGACAGAACTGACCAGTCATAGTCCTGACCTTACCCTTAAAATCAGAGGGGTATGAGTGGTTGATGCCAAAGTGTTTTTTTTTTTTGTTGTTTATTTTTTTTTTCATACATGCATGTGTTTTTTTTTTCTTTTGTAGCTGATTTAACTGCTACATTTGCCTAAAATCACAGTAAAACTATCAGAGCACTCATTGCAATCAGAATTGAGTCAGAAATAAACAGACAAAAAGATCTTGTTGTTAATTAAAATTGTTAAATTAAGAATAAAGCTGAAATTTTTGCATGGACAATTTACTGATATTAAGTTGCGGAACTAAAATTAATAAAGCTGGAAAAAAAAGCCCACAACAAAATGACTAAAACGATAAATAAAAATTCAAACGAAAGCTGAAAATGTAAAAGTAATTGGTCATGTAATGATATTGCTATATAAATAATACTACAAAAAACACTAGAGCCACTCCAGTCTGTGTTTTATAAAAAAAAAAACAATTCTAAATGGTCTTAACTTTTCTTCTAAAATTAGTGTTTTTCTCAGGCTCCTATATTATGTTTGGCTATTTTGCTTCAGTGGTAATTAAAAATACATATTCATTGCCATTAAAGTGAAATTACTGAACCTCTAGACGCGCGAATGTATTCAAAACGTTCAAGCGGCAAACTAGACGCGGTAGACGTGAATTTGATGCTCTATTTGCTTTTGGTATGAACGCATATGCCTAAAAAAAAGCTAAAAATTCAATTTAAAATGAAATCTGAAAATATAAAAAGTAAATGCTAATTCAAGAATATTAATAAATGTTTTAATTGTGCAAAACTAATACTAAAGTAACACCGGAGTAACCGCAGGCTGTTTCAGCTTTATCTTTTGGATGGATAGCGCTATTTCATTTATCCCCATGCAGTCGACTCCAAACATCTGCTAGCAGTGACTGACAGGTGACACAGAGCCTGCTGTGTTAGTCGTGCAAGTTTTGCTGTGTGCTAACAGTCTGGGTCCTGTTCAAGCAAACACCTTTAAGAAGCAATTGGAAGTGAAAAGCACCTTGGTCCACTGCGGCGTCTCCATATGCTGGTAAATGAGTCAGCAGCAGGGATTCCTGACTATGCCAGGTCTGGCAGAAATGACCAGTCTTCTCGCTATGATCGCTCTTGATGTTAAATTATATTAATTATGAGTGTGGATCACAGCGGGCATGAGGAGGGAGCTCCATATCAGTGTCGTTATTAAAAGCTGTCGCCCTTATCATTCATCATCGGCCACGCAGCTCTGAGCCACAGATACTGTCACACGTCTGTGGAGTGCACTGACACGTGTGTGTGTGTGTGTGTGTGTGTGTGTGTGTGTGTGTGTGTGTGTGTGTGTGCGCGCAGGAATGCACCCTCCAGGTCCTCCGCTGGCCAGACCCATCCTCCCCAGAGAGCGAGGAGCCATGGACAGGGTCGTTGAGTACCTAGTGGGTGATGGACCTCAGAACAGGTGAATGCTCTGTCTCGAAACCATGATTTATATCTTTACTTTGAGCAAAATCATGGTGTGATGTGATTTCCGAAAAAGAGGGATCACCATATAATACAGAGAAGTTCAGCTTCTGTTCAGCCAAACCTAGAGAATAAATATCAGCTTGGTTGTATTACATACTGAATATATATATATATATTTTTAATTCATAAGAAAAGCTGAAAAAAATTGTGTGTACTGGTACTTGCCTAAATGATCAAACTTTTACTTTTCCTGGAATGAAATAAAACATAAAAAAAAAAAAACATATATATTTTTTTATAATGGGGCTGGTTAATAAATGTTTACATTTGAAGGTTAAGAATACCTTTCTTTCTTTAAAATAATATTTACTACTATACAAAAGTTTGTTTGGCAAGGATGCATTAATTGGATCAGAATTATTTTTTAAATAATTTGATTTATATATATATATATATATATATATATATATATATATATATATATATATATATATATATATATATATAATTTTTATATATAATTTTTAACGTTAACTTTTTTTTTTTTTTCTTCAAATAAATGATGTTCTTTTGAATTTTCTATTCATCAAAGGAAAAACACATTACAGTTTCCAGGGACATATTAAGCTCTGCATCACAGGAATGAATTACATTTTACAATATATTAAATTAGAAGACAGTTGGGTAAAATGTATACATATTTTACAGTATTACGGTTATACTGTATTTTTGATCAAATAAATGCAGCCTTGGTTAGCGGTTTTGTACTTTAGTTTGAGTAAATTGAGTTGTGAAGGCTAAGCTAGATTTATTAGACTAGCATCTGTTTAGAATATGGTCCGTTTTTGTCATGTGGTCTCTTACATCTTTAGACTTAAACAAAATGTTTTTTTATTTTTTTTATTTTTTTCAGTTGAAATGATTTCTCTCTCTTTTATTGCAGATACGCTCTGATATGCCAGCAGTGCTCGTCTCATAATGGCATGGCTTTAAAGGAGGAGTTTGAATATATTGGTAAGTTTGAGAGAAGAATGCTGTGCCTGTTCAGAAAGTCACCGAGCTCTTTAATCCAGAAGAGGAAGTTTTCTGAATGTAAACACATGCGTTCACCGATCATTAATGATCTGCATGTATATTTTCATATTCATGAGTTTGTTTTTATCGCTTGTTTTAGCATTCAGATGTGCCTACTGTTATTTCCTGAACCCGGCCCGGAAGACACGTCCCCAGGCCCCGCGTCTCCCAGAATTCACTGCAGACACCAAGACGAGCCCAGAGTCAGACCCCCCTGCTGTTGCCATGGAGACAGACCTGTCTAGCTCTCCTCCTGCCCCAGGTACCAGATCTCCACCAGAGTTCACCTGCGCAGCAGCAGGAGATGATGTTTAGATGCTCCTGATATTCTCAGGACTTGTGCGCGGTATTAAAGCATGATTTCTGAAGGGTGGGGTTTGTTTACTGCAGGTCTAGTGTGTGTGTGTGTGTTTGTGTGTGTGTGTGAGTCCCTGCTGCTCGTGCCCTCTGAGAGGACATTTGCTGATGTGCTTAGAGAAGATCTGTGAGGTGATTCAAGGCGTTAGAGTCTTATATTCCTCCCCTCATTGCTGTCTAGTTAGTAGGGCTTTACCCTGTGTCTCTACCCGACATACACACACACACACACACACACACACACACACACACACACACACACACACTCTCTCTCTGTCTCTCTCCTGTCTTGCTGTTTCTTCTCTTATTATGTGCTCAGTCAATAGCAAGTGATGACTGATGATACATTGAGTGTGTGTGTGTGTGTGTGCTCAATTATGCATCTTCATTCTGAAAGTTAGTGTTCTTTTTTTTTTTTTTTTTTATGGAAAAATATTCATTTTGGTTTTTAACACTTAATATAAGGACCAATTCTCACTAACTAGTATCTAATTAGAATATGACTATTATTCACATATTAGCTGTTTATTAGTACTTAAAGTACTAAAATATAAAAATTATGTCATTAATAACTCGCCCTCATGTTGTTCCAAACCCGTAAGACCTCAGTTCATCTTCTGAGCACAGTTTAAAGAGCCAGTAAGATGAAAATTCTAAGCTTCCTATCACTGTTTATAAGTCCTGTACAACAGGTTTAAATCCATCCAAGGTTAAAAAACATTGTCGTTTTGGCAAAATATCATTTTAAAATTACCTCAATTCTCAAAGACCCCCAAACGGTTCGTGCAAAGCTGTTCAAAAGATTCAGTTTCCTTAAACCCCACCTTTCGGTAGCATACTGTGTTCTGATTGGTCAACTGGCTCCGCTGCTCGCTGCTTTTTCTTCTGTGTGGGTGTATTCAAGCCGAGCGCTTCAGTTTGAATCTGAATAGCGCGTTCAGCGCGGGGGCGTGGTCACATTGGATGTAATGAAGGGAGACATGAAAAACAGACCTCGCGTTGTTTTCATATCAGAATATCTGTTTTCGGCAGCACTTGTTTAGTTTTAAAGTAGACATGTCAAGCTTTCTATAGATATCGCTCTCATGTCTCTTCGTTGAGTATTCACGGAGTTACACTTCATTTTAATGACGTGTTTGTAAAAGACAAAGGCTGCAGACAGCAGACATACTGATAAGATGCTTGGGAGAAAACAGACACATAACTTCATAATCATACTTCGCGTTGTGATTCGGAGATGCTCATTGTTCTAAATAAAGTTGGTAATGAACCCTCTTTTATGGCCAAACGCTTTGAAAATCCCGCTGAACTCACTGAGATTAGAAAAGCAGTCATCAGTGAAATGTTGTGAACACAACAAAAGGGATTTGTTGTACTGCTCTGGTATTGTGGTAAAAATGAGTTCGTTTCTCTCAAGACGGTAGGCGGAGCCTATTATGCAAAGTGCTCCTAGTGACGTACATAGAGATGGGCAAAAGATTTGAAATCTATAACGACTCGTTTCAGTGATTCAGAGTCGACTCCTTACTTTAAAAGCCAATAACTTTATAAATCGTGTACTTTTTGGTTTAATTATTTGCACATTGTTTACACTGATGGACAGCTACATCATACACTGTAATACAGGTCATTTTTGATTTCCCATCTGTGTGGCTCTTTAAGATATTTTAGAATTAGTCAAGGAGCTCTCAGTGCTTCCATTGAAGCTGTGTGTACGGTATACTGTCCATGTCCAGAAAGGTAAGAAAAACATCATCAAAGTAGTCCATGTGACATCAGAGGGTCGGTCAGAATTTGTTGAAACATCGAAAATAAATTTTGGTCCAAAAATAGCAAAAACTACATTGTCTTCTCTTCCGTGTCTGTTGTGAGAGAGTTCAAAACAAAACAGTTTGTGATATGCGGTTTGCGAATGAATCATTCGATTCAACCAGATCTTTTTGAAACAGTTCACCAAATCAAACTGAATCATTTTAAACTGTTTGCGTCTCCAATACGCATTAATCCAAAAATGACTTAAGATGTTAACTTTTTTAATGTGGCTGACACTCCCTCTGAGTTCAAACAAACCAATATCCCGGAGTAATGTATTTACTCAAACAGTAAACTGACTGAACTGCTGTGAAGAGAGAACTGAAGATGAACACTATGATTTCTGAAGATCATGTGACACTGAAGACTGGCTGAATGACGCTGAAAATACAGCTTTGATTACAAAAATTACTTTTTAAAATGTATATTTAAATAGAAAATAACTGTTTAAAATTTTAATATTCTACAAATATTACTGTGTGGTTTACAAATCAAAATTACTTTGCTTTTGCTGTTTCAAATCAGCTTTACAGAAAGTTACATTATGTGTGTAGTGCCTTAATGCTTCAACAAAGAGCACTTTTAGGGTATGATGGTGGTATAAATAACAAATCTCTAAATTTAGATCTAGCTATATTGTATTTATTTTGTGCATGAAAATGCAATTATATGCCTCTCTTCACACTGAATTGAATCTTGCTAACATGCGCTCCTATCGTTTGTTCATTAGAGGGTAAAGCAGCCAGTCCAGGGCTTGTGAAAGCAGAAGCTGGAGAGCAGCAAGCACCAGACAGTCTCTTAGAGGAGAAGCACCCAGAAGATCCAGATCTCACCAGCGTCCCTGACAAACCAGAGGACGAGCACAATGTGTCCGCCATGGAAGTAGACTAGAGAGAGGGGATGTATGTGTTTCTGTGGGTTTGATTTTCACTTTCTTTACCTTTAGTTTATTTGTATCCTTTTAATTTCTATTAAAAGTGTTATTCCATCGATTAGTAGAGCAAAGTTAAGTAGAAATGAAAAGTTCAGTGGTCAAAGGGATTCTTGTGAAGGTTTTTCTTTATTTTTTATCTACAATAATTAACTAAATTGCTGAATTTGTAAGTCAAGCATTATAGTGTCTTTGTTTACAATAGAACCTGTGTGTAAAAGCTAAACTTTACAGATGTTTTTCAGCACATAACTCTTCTCTTATTCTCTTAGTTTGAAAGAAAAGCAGCTATTGACATGCATTTCGTTTGCCATGTAAGCACTGTTTTGTGACTGAATGTATTTAATATTCTTATTTACAATATGTAATAATGCAAAAAATGTCCTGTTAAGAAGTATATTTATGCTATTTATAGTTATTAATAACCTCTCAGTGCCTGTTTTTGAAGTGTAGCATACATTAGGTGCTGTGCAGCGAGAGATTGCTCCCATGTTTACATGTCTGTTCAGGTATTGTCATAGAAATGTCTGGCTATTTATTACGGTATAAAAACAGCCCTTCAGTGTTTTCTCAGCCTCATGTGCCTTCATGTTCGACCTGCTTCGAGATTGAAGAAGAGCAGATGAATTATCTAAGAGCATAGCATAATGTGCGAAAATACAGTGCTGTTTGTATTTTGTCAACAAGGATTAATATGAGAAATAAAGTTTTTAAAACAGTATCCTGATGTTGAGATGCGGAGTTCTTTTTTAATGCATTTTATTTTTAATGGAATGTATTTATTTTAATCTTTATGCATTTGTTTAATGCAGTATTACTCAAGCTTTCAGGTATAAATGCCATTGTAGGCCTTTTTGGGACCTGTGCATTCTGCACTGAACCATCCCATGTAAAGTAAAACCACTTTTCTGTTCCACTGATATAACCTATCTTCTTCTCTTTTAAAAAATCTGTTATTTTCTGGGCTTGAGAGTGAAGGGGTCATGGTTCTGCAGGTAGAGATGTGTAGTTATTGTTCCTAGCTAGTTGTTATTTGTGTCGAGAGATTGCCGGTCAGTGGATATGCCACTTGAATGCTTAAGCGACCCTGCTCAAGTGAGCGTGAGAGAGCATCTGTGTGCTCGGCCGAAATAGGCTGTTAGGGCTGTTAGCGGCCTGCGGCATTGCCCTGCCCGCTTTGACATGGAGAGAAATCGAGAAGAATGTGTTCAAACACAGTCCATTTTCATTAAGCAGCCTATTTTAGCTTGTGATCATTTTATTTTAGCTCATTGATCATTTCAGACAGTATTAGATAATGGGAGTGACACACAAGCCCAACTGAGCTTGATTACTTGACCCTCTTCATTTGCAACAAGAGCGCTATCTCTGCCCCTTGACACACGCTCGCGCTCCCTGCCGCTCAGTCTCTCACATTTGTCTTTGGGATTTTATAATGCATGTTTACAGATACGTGACCCCCTGAGCACAGCAATGCATCACTGTCAGCGGGACAGTGGCACCTGATTCCCATACACTGCGCCTCTCTCTGACCTCTGACAGCACCCTGGCGCTCCAGAAAAAATAACCCGTCAATAGGACATTTGAACCTTTCCCAGCAAATATGATGTAGATCAAGTGTTGGTGAATCACTGGTGAGTCAAACTCCTCACTACATCATGCTGCGAGAGATGAGGTTTATTTTCTTTGACGTCTTTGGTAGTGCACTGTCAGTAAAATCATTTTGTGTGTTTTGAATTCCCATCCATTTAAACAGTGTGCGAGCTTGGCGCTCAAAGCCACTTTTTCATGTTTGTGGCTTTTTTTATTGAGGATTTCTCTCAGGCAGAAGGAGTGATTAGATATGAATCCATCGTGATAGCCATTTCGCTTTCTCTCATAGAAAGAGTCATATTTCTAGTTTGTTTCATGCCATCTCTGTCCTGCCTCACACATCCATTCAGTTAAGAATAAGACACTCTCAAAATAGTCATATGGATGCTACATGAAATTAAAGGAAGTATCTTGTGTTTCAGAACAACAACCAGATTTCAAAGAGATTCATCGTATCCACCTTATTTTGATTTTGCAAAAAAAATAAATAAAAAAAAATGCTGCTTGACATTGAAAAGTGGTATTTCATTTTTGTAATTATAAACATTGTTGCTAGTAGCACAAATATTTTAGCTAATTACTGCACTTTGCTATTCTTTTAGTTATTTATCTACAATGCTAGGTATAACTAATTACATATAATCAAGATTATGTAAAATGATTCCAAATATTAAGTGCTTAAAATGCTCATACTCTGATTACAGTTGCTTTTTTATGGATTATGTGATTACATATTGTTCAAACAATGGCAGGGAAGCATTTAAAATTGATCAATCGTCTGTAATGCTTTTTTTCTGTTTTAAATCATTCAGTTTCGACTATATTTACAAATGTTGTGCAAGTAAATTTGCGAAACATACTTGAATATGGGTAAGAAATGTATGAAACAGTACTTGTGCAAGTTACTAAACATCTTGTCTTCATCTTTATCCAGTGATCATAGAAGTCTGGACAAAAATATTTCAAACCTAGAAAACTTTTGTTGCGTAATGTCATTGTTATTTTCTGATTTATATATATATAAAAAAGGATTTATCCAAAGTGACTTACAGTGCATTCAGGCCAACATTTTTTACCTAACGTTCTCTGGGAATTGAACCCACAACCTTATGCAATGCTCTACCACTGAGCCACAGGAACACTCTTATTAATAACACTATTATTATTAATAATATTTGTTTATGTAATGGATGGACTCCCAAAAACATTTTGTCAGCCAAACCGCTTTGACATGAAATATATACTTGAAATATCTCTGAGGAAGTTAATATCTCAAATAATTTAACATCACATTTGCATGTTAGTGGTTACACTGACATGCAGGTAAATACATTATTTATATTTTATCTAGTGTTGTAGTTTTAGATTTCTATGATTTAATTATTAGTTACACAACCCACAAACCCACTGCAGTTTTTACCTTGTCCATTTTATGTATTAATTCATTTTTGTAGTATTTTTATTATTAATATGGTACATTCACTCCGGGAGTTTGATCAAAAAATGTAGTCAGATTACATTACCTAAAATAAGTAACCTAATTTATGTTACTAAATACAGTTATTACCATGTAATCTGTGATCAGTTATGGACTGCAATCTATGCACAGAAAAAATACCTTACTTCTATTTTAGTCCACTCTCTTTTCATATGAGGCCTACTTTATACCACAGCTGGCAGATGTTACATAGAAAATCCCTATATGGCTGTGGAGAAAAGATAGTGAAGGATGCAAATTTTCTGTTCTCCTTTATACAGCCCATTTGTGTCCACACAGGAAGGAGATCCCATCTGATTTCTGCTATCAGTGACCTACTAATTGATTTTCAAGGATGACAAACGAGCCGCTGGTTTGCTGAGCAGAGCTAATTCAGACCCGGTCCTGTCGGGCCAGACCCGCACGCACAGAACTGCAAGTCTCTCGACTCAGATTTATACTGATCTTTTATGTATTCCCTGAAAATATGGCAGATAAGAAACATAAGTGTTCTTGATATTGTGTTTTGTCATATCCAGCAGCCAAAGATTGAAATCCTAAGAAACAATTTTCAGTTGAAATGAAAGAGCTTGGCCTTGTGAACCCTGGAGGAAAATAACCCACACTGTTCCAGGCAGAATATATATAACAGAAGAACTGAATAAGTTAAATAGACAAGAGCACGAGCCATGTCACTTTTCCATTTACTGGCCTTTGGGGTGAGCGCTTCAGAAATCCTCTTAAAAGACGACTTGTTATGTGTCTCCTTGCGGACGCCTAATATGATGCCTGAGTGGTGCATATTGGTAAAAAAAAAAAGCTAAGTTAAGTTCATTGCAATTCAGACCCTCACCATTTGCTTATAAGCAGGACACAGAAGAATGATACGGACCATAATGAGTTGAATGTCACAAAAGTAATTAACATGCCCTGGTATTAGAGTTCACCGTGGGATGATGACCACTGTATCATTATCAAACTCATCATACAGGCGTGAGGAACACATTAAAATCAAATTAAAGAATCACCACGGCCTGAACGGACGAGGCACTTAAATTCTGGCAATTAGCTTTTGGCTCTGTGATACTTAAATGCCACAAGACAAAGTTGAGTGGCGTGAATTCATTTCTCGAAAAGGTCACGAGGTGCCAAAAATATGTTGATTTGAATGGAATTACCATTTCAATCACAAAACACATTTAGGCGGACCGATTCCCCCCCATTCCCTGCGCACTGGAGCCTGCCGTAAATTGTTAGACAGGAACAATAAGCTTCTCTGGAGCAGAAAAGTCATTAAACCTCGCTGTAGCTCAAATGGAGACTCTTCTTAAACGTTTTTAGAGGAATCACGGTGCAGAGAAATGCCAGGCCTATCATCGCTCTGCATGTTCTTCAGCATTTCTCACCTCTGAAAGGGCACATCTTTTACTTTAGCGCTGACACTTGCAATCTTTCACGGTCGTAGATGCACAGAGTGCTTTAAAAACCATTATATATTTAGAGATGACTGACGCTGTCGTTTCACACGTAAAAGTAGCTTGACCTTTCAGTTCTGGTAAAACAGTGGGTTCTTGTCCTGTCCTGACCAATGGTGGGACATTTTGGCCCTTCCAAATTTATATTTGGCTCCCAGTTATGAGTAGTTTCAACCTTGACTCAGAAAAACAATTTTGAGGTGCAGTCCATTTACAATAATCACTGGCGTTTAATCACACCTTTCTTTTTAATCATGCAAAAGTAATTTTACTAAATCCAATGTTTGTTGATAATTCAAGAAATTATCTATAGTGTTGCCTTGAGGTAAATATTAGCTATCTTCATATATAGGCTGCTAGCTTCTTACGGCTAGCAGCCTATAACCCTTTTTGCTGTTCAAAATAGGGTTCATACCATTTAGTAAAGCAAGATCGCAGAGCTGTTGAACACCCGATATATAAGGCTACGTTTACACCACAACGATGTAGTCAAAATCAGAACCCTTGCATGTTTAAAAACTTTTACGTATACACGACAACACTTTCAAAACTTATATGCTTTTTCTGTCCCCATTGTCGTGTAAAGGAACAGGCAAAATACATAACATTTTTCAAATTTTTGACTGAAAGCGTTGACGTGTAAACGGCCCCTAAGAAGACGAACTATACGGGGGTTTGTAGTGTACAGCGGTCTCAGAGTGCGAGATAAAATACTGCCTGACCTTCATATAATTTAGCCTTCATGCTAGATCCATCCCATAATATCTGACACATGGATTTACAGTGAGTTGATGTTTTAGGTGATACTCCATTGGGAATCGATTTAACGGAGAACAGACTTACCAAACCCACTGATTCCCACAAGTGTTCGATAATTAGGATAATTACATAGCTTTCACATGAAGCAATACGGTGCCTTCAGAGGAGAGCGACTGCATCCCATGACCCTTTCAGCAGCGATATATGGTCTGTTTTTACCAAGAGAGACACCGTCCCTGCCGAGGGGGGCGAGAAGGTCGGGGTGGGGGGTGTTCTGGAGTTAATGCTGGTGTAGCTAGCATGTACCCGTGGCTCTATCTCATGTGGAAATCATACAAAGCATCCTGCAGCCCGCAGCCTCATTTTATGGGCTCATCCATTACCGCTCTGTCATTGTTAATTGTCTTCTTTTTACCTCTGCAGGATTCTCCAAATTGGTGCTATCGAATGTGACAGGGGGAAGAGCATTAACCATCTGACAAGATGATATCTGCGTTCAATTTCCTTTTCTGCGCTGATATATACCTGCAGCACATCATTTTCCTCTCTGTCATAAAGAGAGCAATAAATCAGAGGTGCTTATGGAGGCACAGCAGAAAACAGGGCCGCCGGATTTGTGTCCCCAGCGCTGGCTATTAGGACGCCATTACCGCCACGTTCTGCTCCTTCAAACAAAAATGATCAAGCTTAATGCCGCTGAGATTAGGGAGATTAAGAGGGAAAGAGAGAACGGCCTCCATCGTCTCCTCCAAACAATCTGCGCTAAACTCGATAAAAGAAACGCCGTCTTCTCTCTTCTCCTCTCGTTGACACTATTATCCATCTGTTTGGACGAAATTGCTGTATCATAGTATAAATCTGAGATACAAGTGACACATCCTCTAAAATAAAAGGGAACATTAACTGCTCTATCTTCCCCAGGCCCTGGGATCTGCCGGCTGTAAGCTCACTCAAGTGTGGTGGCAGTTATGCTGGGTTTTACTGGACTACAGACAATTATCCTTTACTCCTCTCCTCTCCCAAGACAAACTGCCAGGGCTTCATCTAAAATGATTGCAAATAGATTTTTCCAAAATGTCTGTCGCTAGATTGCTGCCATAGATTGTTTCACTTGGATGAAATTGAAAAACAAGAAAGCAAATCTACAAATCTATCACGATATTTTTAGCGCAGAAATGTGACGCATCAGATTGTTCTAAATGTACAAACCTTGGCTAACCTTGCCATAGTTTGGGAACAAAATGTCGAGAGATGATAGATGTCACAATACCTCCATTAAGGGAGAGTTTCAAAGAAAATAAGTGGTTCAGAAACTCAAAAAAGTCGCAAACATACATTTCTGAAGAGATCTTCACATGTGGCTAAATAAGAACTACAACTACTACAGAGAAGGAGTTTGTGATTGATGAATCGTACGACAACAAATCAAACTATGAAACAAATATTTATAAAAGTTTTATTTCATTTTTATTTTTAATGTTTCTTTACTGGGTTTGACATTTGAATACAAAAATCACATCACTTGATGTCATTAATAATGTATGTTGACAACTTGTAAAAGCTAATATGTTATTACCTACGCTATCTCGAGACCAATTCGTACGTATTTTACAAGGTGGCTTATTCGTACGAATTTGTACGACCTCACTTTTTTTTTATACGACCCCAGTGACGGTTAGGTTTAGGGGCAGGGTTAGGTGTTGGTCATTCGTACAAATTCATACGATTTGGCAACAAATATGAATTTGTACGAGTGTGGTCGTATGAACTCGTACGAATAAGCCACCTTGTGAAAAATGTACGAATTGCCGTGAGATCGGGTTGGTTATTACTGATGCATAACAGTTATATGGTACGTGCTTAATACTGAGCTAACAACAGTTTGACACAAACAATTAACCTAAGTGAGTCATCAAAAACTTTAGAAGTGTGTGTTGGATGATTTCTGTTCAACAATGTTCTGGAATGTTCCAAAAAGCACTAGAATATTAGAGAACGTTACAGAAACTTCTAGAATGTTCCCATCCATGCAAAAGTGAATTCAATTATTAAAAAGAAAAATGTGAAATTAGCTTAAAAATAAAAACGTATCTGAACTAAACCATCATTTTTGCATAAAATTTACAAGACCTACATATCGCGTGAAAATAACAAGTAAAATGTTAATACGCAGCACAGAATTATAGAAGAACCATAAAAAAAATAAGTGAAGCAAAATTTGTCTTACATTGTTGTTACACTGCGGAGTTCTTGAAAGATTCAGATTTCCAGGTTCCATGAGAGTTCTGAAGAATCACTCTTTTGAGTCGTTTCTTTTTAAGAACCTTGTAAATGGTTTAAGAAAATGGTCTGAGCTGGTTCGTGATTCACTCTGAATCATTCATAAAAAACAATCATAGACTGGATTGTTTGGAGAGGTTTCTTAGTCAAATTGTAACGCAATACTTTCACATACAATAATAAAAGCTGTGGATGAAGGGCATACAGTTACAATCAACTTTATTCAAGATGAATATGTGTTGGTTGTTTGTCATCAGTTAAGAACCCACACTCGCAGGTAATGATCGACTAACCCCACAGGTAAGCAACTTTTTTGAAATGTGTAATATATTCAGCATTTGCATTGTCTACATGATATTTAACTATATTAGTGAAAGCCCTCAAAAATTAGCCTATAGAGCCAAGCCTTTTAATATAGTTTTTTGCTTTGTCCTAATTTTGTAGTTTGCTACTATAAATCATTACTCTTATTTCATTTATGCACTGGCAAATTTTTAATCTGGATATCATCTGCAGCATCAAGAAAACTGCTTTGTCATATCTGTGTTGTTTTCATTCCTTGAAAAGGAAAATATTCTTTGTATTGGGCGCACAACCCTTGTCATGTTGATCTGGACACTTCAATTTGAGAGCATCAGTTTCAGTGCATGCACAGCAGAGTACAAGCCCCTAGTGCTGTTCATTGATGGTATTAAAAGTTCTGGTAGTCTGTGCAAGATCCTGCTGCAGATTGCATGGGTATTTATGTGAGTATTTGCTGTTAGGATGCTCTATTCTTCATTCTTTCAAAGTTTTCTATTTTTTACCAAACCTGGACTGAAGAAAGAATACCATCTGTCCTCTTCAGTATTCCTTGCACCGCAGTTCCTATATAAACAAAACAATACAGTCTAGACAGTTTTCTTCAGTGAAGACAGTGACACATACAGTGATGTAGGTAAGAATCTATTACCGGATTTCAGTCACACACACACACACACACACACACATAAACACAGACTGTGATGGTGGTGGTGAATACTGGGCACACAACCAACTCAAACCAAGAGAGCAAATTACAGCAACGATTCAGCATAAGATTCATGTACATTTATTGTATTTGTTCTAGATGCCTAAAACAGCCATGCATGACTCCATCCATCTCCGTTTGTTATGCAATAGATTTGCACAAGATGAGATGAAGATATGCAAAAAAAAAAAAAAAAACTATTTGACACAAACGTGCAGAAATTGTGCTGAATTGTAACAATGACTAAATTGAAGCACTGCTTGACTGCTTTTCATTTCCTAAATATAGGAATTACATCTGTTCATGGCTCTTCATCAAAAGTTTGACATGCCTTGTGTTTTTCATTTCTTTCTACTGGATGCTGAGATGTATTGTGCCGAAACGATAATCTCTCTTAATTTTTAGGGTGGTGTGAGGTTAATCCAGAGATGAATGACTGACACATGATTGAGGGTAAAGAGGGATGTTTCACTGCCGTGGGCGTTTAAACCTGTCTCTGTCTGTGCAGTATTGATCCTCTGCTTTCAGTTAGGACTCTCATCTACATATTCACCTTAATATTCAGAGTACATAAGCATTCTGTAGCATTCGTTAGACTCTGAGAGTTAATGTTGGGCCATATCCATCAGTTTCCTGCCCACGTCAGCATGACTGACTGGAAGGTAAAGGGGTAAAGGATGTGCTGCGTGCTAACATCACGAAGACGCCAAACCAATATGGCTTTATGTAGCTGTTGCAAGTTTGTAATGTTCAAATGATAGGTGAGAGCCAATGTATAGCACTATGTATAGAGTTTTAGTGCTTTGTGACATAAATTTCAATTTCACTTCTAAAGACTTATGTTATAAAACACACATACAATTGGATTTGATTCTACATCACAAGTGAGGAACAAATAGAGATTTCTAAAGGCAAAATAAGAGGGTTCACATCTATTAAAATAATTAAAACAATTCCATATTTTTTTGTGTGTGTGTGAAAATGTAAAGATAAAGAAGCAATCACAATATGCATTAATATCTGCACAAATAAGCAACTGCACTGATAATTGCACTGTAATACATTTATGAATTATATCTGATATATGATTTTATACATAAATACACACACTTTCTCCAGGATTGCAGTATTTAGCTTGTTCTCATTGAAGGATTATTGAGCTAATTAGATGGCTGTGACTGACAAATGTTTCCGTAAGCACCATATATACTGTATATATACATACAAACATTTCTGGTGCCTATATACATTTTATAAATCATTCATAGGAATGTTTGGCATTCACATTTAGATTAATACTGTGTACATTAATATGGATATGGAGTCCCCAGACTGTAGCAGATGGATATCTGCATTGCTTTTATAAGGCTTTTGTGTTTTATTTTATAAATTTTGTTTTCTTCTGGGAACTTGACAACCACGAGTCACGAGTTGAATTGGAAAGAGCAGCATGAACCTTCTTCAAAATGTCTCCATTTGTGCTACACCCGAAGAAAACAGTCAAACGGATTTGAAAAGGCATGAGGGTGAGCAACGATGTCAGAATTTTCTTTTATAAGCAAACTATTCCTTTAAAACCACTACAAAATACTTAAGCTGTTTGGCCTTTTGTTAATGAAGTCATTTTGCATGTGCCAGCACATCTGCTGTATTTCTTCATTTGAGGACTGCCTGCATACAGCTCATAATGTTTTGTTCTTAGGTTCACTTTTCTATTTTGTTCACCGCCAAAAATGCTGGGGTGTCTGAAAGCAGTCTGTAAGTCATCATTACTGCTGAGCTGGGCATGGACTGCTGCTCTGGGTGAGGAGGGAGCTGATGAACTGAGACCACAACACAACTCCTCAATGCTGCGCTCATTTCACCTCTTATACGATCTGTTATCCACAAGGCCAGTGCTCAGGTAACCGGCGCCTAGTAAAAACACTACGCTCCCATCACTTGTGCCCTTGACACGTAATGTGGCAGCACAAAGAGCCATCTTCACTGTAAAAATGAGCTAAGCGCTCAAAAGAAACAATGGAAGTCTAAAACATCCTCTTTTATTGTGGGCTAAACATCTCCCTTGGGCCTGGCACTTCTGTGTTATGAGAAATCGGAGGCAGAGGAAGCCATTGTCCTGCAGTTATAGTTCATTATTATAGTAGTGCTCCGACTGAAGAGGAAACATATGCCAGTCACAGTCATCTAATTAGCTCAATAATCCTTCAATGGGCACGGGCTAAATATTGTAGTCCTGGAGGAGGTAAACATTCACTACTGTAACACTAATGGCACAGGATATCCACCAGGTACTGCTTTACAGGCTTATTCCCTATGGCCCGGCATAATTAATAGCTTTACAGTCTTCAAGGCCATAATGCTCATCAGTTATTAATTAGAAATTCATTTTACTGAATAAATAACGCTGATGATTGATGATGAAAGTTGTAATTGGGCTCTGTGAGAGAGTCTCGTGGGAGAAGTCTTGCAGAGAAACACAATCACAGTCGAGGAGTTCCAGTACGCTGGACCAGACACAAGGGGAGTTCACAACCGTGCCGAACCGTTCTGTCGAGACAAGGCTAAACGCCACAAATGAGACTTTGATAAATCCGAACCAGGCTCATCAGGGTTTCTCTGATCATGAATTATTGATGTTTTCGTCACAACAAAGATGTGGTTGTAAGACATGAAACTGTAGATCTGAGTGTAATGATTCTTAAAATGACAATAATATAGATATTAATCATAAATTATTGAAGAATAATTTATTTAAAAAGAAAAAAAAAATGAACTTGTACGTTTTTAGAATTGTATGGCAACAGAATGTCCAGCTATAGACAGGCCCTAAAAACTGCCAGGGCATAACTGCAAACTCATAGAAAATAACCAAAACAATCCAAGGTTTTTATTTAGCAGAGTGGCTAAATTAACAAATAACCAGACACCAACTGATTCAATATTCCATCAACGTTTAATAGTAATGACCTTATTAATTTTTTCACTGATAAAATAGATAACATCAGAAATACAATAACAAATGTAGATTCTAAAGCGTCTAATACTTCAGTTTCATCCATCACACCCAAAGATAAACTACAGTGCTTTACAACCATAGGACAGAAAGAGCTAAATAAACGTATCACTGCATCTAAACCAACAACATGTTTATTAGATCCTGTACCCACTAAATTACTGAAAGAGTTGTTACCTGTAGCTGAAGAACCGCTTCTCAATATCATTTACTCATCGTTATATTTAGGTCACGTCCCAAAACCATTCAAGCTGGCGATTATTAACCCTCTTATTAAGAAACATTAACTACATCCTAGTGAACTGGCAAATTACAGACCCATTTCAAATCTTCAGGTTGTGTCTTAGATTTTAGAAAAAGTTGTTTCTGATCAATTGCGCTCCTTCCAGCAAAATGTATCTCTGTGAAGGATTTCAGTCAGGTTTCAGGCCCCACCATAGCAAAGAAACTGCAATTGACCAATGCATCAGATCAAGGCTGCATCTCATTGCTAGTTTTACTTGATCTTGGTGCTGCATTCAACACCATAGATCATGACATACTCATAGATTAATTACAAAACTATACAGGTATTCACCGATAAAATATGGAGTGCCACAAGGATCCATCCTAGGTCCTCTGCTATTTTCAATAAACATGTTGCCCCTTGGTAATATTATTAGAAAATATGGGATTAGTTTCCACCGTTATGCTGATGATACTCAACTATATAACTCAACAAGACCAGATTAAATTTCTAAATTAGCTAAACTAACAGATTGTGTTAAAATGTAAAAAACTGGATGACCAATAATTTTCTTCTATTAAATTCAGATAAGAGAGAGGTATTACTTAGTGGATCAAAATTGGATTACAATTTGCAACTAGACGGATGTAATGTTACTTTCTCTACAGTCAAAACTCTGGGTGTTATATTAGACATCAACTTGTCTTTTGAAAATAATTTTCCCATGTTACAAAAATATAATTCTTCCATCTTAGAAACATTGCTTTGGTTTAGTTCCTGCATACCTAACTAGTCTTCTAACACACTACAATCAATCACGCTCCCTAAGGTCACAAAACGCTGGACTTTTGGTAGTTCCTAGGATAGCAAAGTCCACTAAAGGAGGAAGAGCTTTCTCACATTTGGCTCCCAAACTCTGGAATAACCTTCCTGATAGTGTTCGGGGTTCAGACACACTCTCTCTCTGTTTAAATCTAGATTAAGGGCTCATCATGTTTGGTCAAGGATTCAAATAATGCATCTCATAATCTTGTACCGGAGTTATATCTGATCAATTGGAAATTATTATTCTTTAGCTAAAACAAATTAATTTAGCTTGGTTGCAACACCAGCTACGCTAATGTCTCTATTTGTTTCTCTGTTTTTGCCACCAGGATTTACACATGAGAAGAGACGATGCTGACCCTCAGAGGACCTCAGATTATGCCAACCCTAAAACAACACCCAGAACTACCACATTTGAATACGTTTGATTGCATCATATTATAATCGCTGTTAATAGTATTCATCTTCTGTTTGATTACATCTTTAATTGATTTTTCCGTATACATAAACTGAAAGTTGATAAGCTACTACTAAATATTGCAGAAATGTAATTTTTTAAAGTAGCATTTTTATTATTATAAAAAGCACTATACAAATAAACTTAAATTGAATTGAATGAATTATATTTTTGTCAAAAACAAAGATGCAGTCATAACCTTACAAGATCTGAAACTGTAGCTCTGGGTATGGTGATTCTTAAAATTTTATAAAATAAATATTATAAAATAAAATATAATATAATAATGTATCAAATATATTAAATAAAATGATGCTACAAGTGAGGTTTTTACAAATCAGAACCCCATTTGTCAGGGTTTCTTTGATTAAGCATACCTCTTGATGGATTTCTCATGCTTAGTAGTATTTTATTTGTCCTTTCACAGGGCAATTTATGCAGCATCAACATCACAAACAACTTATATAAGACAGCACAAACAAACACTTTTAAAATGTTACAAAGTACACAGCTACAAAACCCAGAAGAGTACACCATTTCTTCATATATTTAAGATATATCAAATTTAAGAATCACAGTTTAAAGTAATTTAATAGATAGAATTATATAGCTTCTGAATATGCAATAGGTTAGACTACATCACTGATTAAATCTTTATCGGCTGGCATCATGATTATGAGCATGATATTATGGTGACAAGTATTCACTTTGTTTAATGCAATTTTTGTGTCATTGAATTGCTCACTCACTTTATATATTGGTTGTTACACCTTGTACATCACAAGTGATCTGCATGTCTAGTGAATCCAAAATTACCAAAATTAACCAAATCTTATATTTATATAAGGGGGCAGCTCAGAGGTGATTGATTGTTAATTTACCGATGGACTGATGGTCCTCAAGTAGAGCTGGCTTCAGGTAAACTAGACTAAGAGTTGATCCTTGAACCATTTCATCTTCTCGAGTCAATATTTGCAACAAAAAGCTGAGAAAACAACAATGGCATTATGGTACTGTATACTTAATCGCAGAAACTGCATGGTTGCTAAGTTACTGAGTCCCCGGGGACCGCCGCAGTCTTTTTAAATGACGGAGAGGAGCGGTGAAAACTCCAGCCCTCTATGCTTCACTATCGATTTTACACCAGAGATCCCAGCACTGATGATAGGCTTCTGATATATTTTCCTGCTGCAGCCGGTCCCTCGGAGCATTGCAAGAAAAATATCTGTCAATATGCTCCTATTATGATCTCTTGATCTGTGGCGATAAAAACTTTAAGCGTCGGCCCTTATTGGAGAATAATGGGTCGGACTATTCGATAGCAAGTGTTGTTGCGATCTAGGATTTTTCACAGTATTGTTTCGTCGCGTAACCCTTGGTGGAATGCTGTGGGCCTCATTAGTTTGATTGACTTGCGACAGAGCACGATCAGCTGTGACATCATGGGGCTCCATAGTAAGTAGCGTCTGATGGGCCAGTCTCGTCGCTCTCTTTCTCGCATGTCACCGACCGCCTGCCTGCTTCTGGCCCCAGCAGACCGCCGCACCACTCTTGACGCCCTATTAGCAATTTATAATGGTGATCAAAAAGTAGTCAGCAGCGAATCAAGGCAACTGTCTCCACGCCGCGCTAATTGGCCTGTGTTCTTTTCTGATAAATGGCTTGTGACTAGCATGAGGTCCCTTGGATTTCGATGCCTATAATGGCCGACGGTAACTAGATTTACCAACAGCTACCGGGTCAAGAAACAGGGATGGGGTGCAAAAAATGTTAATTAATATCAATAATGGCCAATTATGAGTTTGACAGAGGGATTTGCGCATTTGATCCGACGACTCCAGGCCGGGGTTGAAGGGAAACACTGCGAAATTAGCATAACAGTATATGCCTACTCCACGGAGGAGCCCAGCAAACATCTGCTGTGTTAGAAATTCAAATCCGCTCCCTGTTAGCGGCTCTGGATGTAGCTGCATAATCAGCCATTCTTCTCAGGCCATTTTGACGGCGCTAACAATGCCCTGGTGACCAGGGGCCCCTCCCCTCTGGGCCCTCCAATCAGATCGGCCCCATGCAGACCCGGCTGTAAGGAGTCAAAGAGCACTTCGGGGACTGGCTTTGTGCAGCAGACACTAATCCTTTTCACCCATTTCACCGCCTTTATTGGAAGTAGCACTTAAACAGACAGGCTTTAATCAAATTTAAACATGTATTTGGAGGCTGAATGGGCTGTAAATGACATATTAATTGACAGGCTTTTCTGTAGAGCCTCTGCTGACTAAACACTTCTGCCCTCTTTTTGTGTAATTAATCACTAGAGTTGGATTATGCGCTATTAAACTGCACGTTCAGTGTCAGCGGTGGATAAATAAAGGAGTCCGATATCACGAGTGGAGTTCTTCAGTGCCTTACATTTATTATTAGTCTTGTAAACCGCAGAGGGCCTGTGACCGCATTATCCGATGCGCTCCACATGCATATCAACATTTTACTCACAAACCCAAATATTGTTCTGTTTTCAGAGCGTCTGGTTAATCTATTGTAACACAGCAGCAGTGTGACCGTATTGACCAAATTGGACCATATGACAAGCGGTGTACATGTCAGAGTCTAGGAGGAGTGCTAGGTCCCCGAGGAGTGCCTTTAAAGAGCTGATAGAGCGGCCCAGCTGTGGGAAACCTGCTCCTCCACACCCCCACACATGCACGGCTTCGTTCGGAGGACCAGAAGACCGCTAACCACCGGAGTACGCTGATCTGTTACGCACTACCTGAAGTGTTTTTGATATTGTAACTAATACCTTAAACTTAATCAATGTAAACAATTCATTCATAATGAACTAGCATATATGCTAAATTCAAAATACAATTTTTTTTTTTTTTTTACATTTTTAATTACAGCTTAAATTCAAGTTTTATTTGTATACTACTTTTTACAATACACAATGTTTAGTATAGGGTCCAAATCTCACTAATAACTAGTTGCTTATTAGCATGCCTATTATTAACATATTGGCTGTGTATTAGTGCTTATAAAGTACATATAATGCATGACATCCATAATCCTACCCAATACCCTAAACTGCACAACTACCTTATAAACTATTAATAAGCAGCAAATAAGGAGTTAATTGAGGCAAAAATCATAGTTAATGGTTAGTTAATAGTGAGAATTGGACCCTAACATAAAGTGTGACCAAAGCAACTTTACAGAAAATCATGATGTTAATCTACAAACATTCAGTCACAGATTACATTTAGATTAGAGTTAGGTGAAAATATAATTTGCATTTTGCAGTGATACGGAGATTTGCTATATAGATTTACTGTATAGTATATATTACTTTATGTGAGTACACTGATTGTATGCATGTAAAGCTGAATGTACAGTACAGACCAAAAGTTTGGAAAAATTACTGTTTTTAATGTTTTTGAAAGAAGTTTCTTCTGCTCATCAAGCCAGCATTTATTTGATCAAAAATACAGAAAAAAAAACAGTAATATTGTGAAATATTATTACAACTTAAAATAATAGCTTTCTATTTGAATATACTTAAAAAAAAATAATTATTCCTGTGATGCAAAGCTGAATTTTCAGCATCATTACTCCAGCCTTCAGTGTCACATGTAACATCAGTCATTCACAAGATCATTTAGAAATCGTTCTCATATTCTGATTTATTATGAGTGTTGGAAACAGTTCTGCTGTCTAATATAATTGATGAATTAAAGGTTAAAAAGAACTGCATTTATTCAAAATAAAAATAAAAAATCTAATAATATATATTCTAATAATATATTTTCTTTACTATTGCTTTTTATAAATTGAACACATCCTTGCTGAATAAAAGTATTCATTTTATTTTTAAAAAAGAAAGAAAAAAAATTACTGACCCCAAATTACTGAGCAGTAGTGTATATTGTTATTACAAAATATTTATATTATAAAAACATGGATTGTTCTTCTTTTTTTTTTATTCATCAAAGTATCTTAAGAAAGTATCACATGTTCTGAAAAAATATTAAGCAGCAGAAGTGTTTCCAGCTTTGATAATGAATCATCATATTAGAATGATTTCTAAAGGATCATGTGATAATGATCCTAAAAATTCAGCTTTGCATCACAGAAATAAATGATAATTTAAAGTATAATACATTTAAAAACAATTATTTTAAATTCTAATAATATATCACAATATCACATTTTCTTCTGTATTTTTGATCAAATAAATGCAGGCTTGATGAGCAGAAGAAACTTCTTTCAAAAACATTAAAAATAGTAATGTTTCCAAACTTTTGGTCTGTACTGTACCTCCTGCATATATCTGTCTTTAGAGAGCTGTGCATTTATACAATTTACATATTATGATGATATAAAATGTCAGACAATTGAAATTTGAAAACCGTATATGGTATATTGCTTTATGTGAGCATGTATATTACATGTTGTATGCATGTGAATAAGGTTTGATATAATTTTATATTAATTTCACATATAAGAGCTACGTCATAATATACTTTATGTTTTATGAAGATATAATCAAGCAGTTGAGATTTGCTATACATGCACCACTCTTGACGCCCTATTAGCAATTTATAATGGTGATCAAAAAGTAGTCAGCAGCAAATCTTTGCTTTTTAATATGGTTGAATGTACTGCAGAGATTTTCCGCCAGAAATGGCTGTACTTCGCTATTTGTAGAGAGGAGATGCATTGTTTTGTAAACCCATCTCTGCTGTTCTTGTATAATTTGGGACAGCGAAAGGCTGACTATGGGAAATAGTACAAAACTTTGTACTTTATTATGTCAGGGAGAAGTTGATATGGAAAGCACTGTTGCCAAATATACTTTCTGAACCTATCCACATAATAAAGTGGAAATAAATTACTGTGATATGTGTGTGATCCAGTTTGAGAGTATTTTGGGTTTTTGAATGCATTGTGCCTGAAACTCACGCTCAAGATTTGAAAGATTTGCATCAATACATGCTCAAAATAGGAAATATGAAGAGGAAACATTTATTAATCAGGCTTTTTTTTTTTCTTTTTCTTTTTTTGTTGACGAGGACAACACTTTTGATTCTCAGGTAGCTCAGGAAAACATCAGTTTTTAACCCCTGAATGAATGATACTTTGAACCATGCAGCTTATTAAGAAGAGCATGCCAACAGACATTATTTAGACTAATGGACTAAAAAATTATAAAAAATTATACAATTATATAATAAAATAATGGCCTATAGTGTTAGGATAACTCATTTCAATCAATGCAAGTTACGTAATCAGATTACTTTTTTCAAGTAATTTTCAAGTAAAAAAGTAACATTACTTTTAAACAGAGGTGGGTAGTAACGAGTTACATTTACTTCGTTACATTTACTTGAGTAATTTTTCGGGGTAACGAATACTTTTCGGAGTATATTTAAAGATGGGTACTTTATACTCTTACTTGAGTACATTTTTTGGGAAAAATCTGTACTTTTACTTCGTTACTGTGGGCGACACCCCTCTCGTTACTTTATCTTAATGCAATAAATGCTTCAGTTTATTCCAAACGCGCCGTCTACTTTTCTCTGGACAATGAGCGATGCCCATTCGCGAATGATTCATTCTTTTGAGTCAACTCTGTTCAAAGGCTTGATCAAACCAATTGGCAAACGAGTGAATTGGTTCATGAATCAGTTTGATTGAGTCGTTCAGTTCCATGCTGCACGCGCTGAGTTCTGAAGCGGTTCACTCACTCAGAGTTGTAACGTTTAAGAATATTAGCAGCGTTGAAAACGGGGCTATGGAACTGCACTGAATTGAAAGCTAATCTGCAAAGGCTATTATTTGCTTGCGATGGAGATCCTTATTAGATGAACGCGTGTGCTGTCTACTGTTTAACAATAACTTGGGCTACATTCGATTACAGTACACGATACCACTGTGACATTAGTTTGTTGTACGTGTGTGGCTTATAACAGGTTGAATGCAGCTTCCAAAAGACAAAGAATAGCCGATTAAGATTCTATTAATTTTAATACAATCACACCAGTGCGAGTACGTTCAGCAAGTCATATCATCAGCTGCTAAATTCAGATCTGTGATCGCTTGCTGGCGCTGAGCCAGAGACAGACGCGTTTTTACAGCGCTGCGCATTAACCAATCACACACGGTTCTGTTCCGATGAGTCATCGCTGAAATGCCGGTGCTTCCTTCACTCGCTCACTTACTGAATACCTCTTTCTGCCGAATTCTCTCGTCAGAAACAACAAAGTGCAGATGTGTCTACGAATCTATAATTAAGATATTGATTTCACAGTGTTAACAGTTTCAGTGATTTTAATGGGAGTTTCTGAGAGTGAATGAAATCTAGACTGTCAGTGAAAATTATGTTTAATAATGTAAATGTTATTTGCTCTCTTTCTGAACAATGAAAGATTAGTAGCAATATTTATATCACATTAACTTTCAATGTTAAATTCACATTTAAAATAAAGTCAGTCGTATTAAAAAATATGTTATGGCATGACACCTATATTTGTTACTTAAATAAACAGACAGGGTTTTATAATAAATTACATAAATTGGATTAAAGGCTGATGAAATATATACATTTATACACACACACATACATTACATACATTTTTTGTCTATATATCTATATAAAAAAAGGCTCCGTATATATGACCCAAAGTAACTAGTAACTAACTACTTGAGTAGATTTTTTATCCGATACTCTTTTACTCTTACTCAAGTAACTATTCAAGACTAGTACTTTTACTTTTACTTGAGTAAATATTTCTAGAATTACTTTTACTTTTACTTGAGTAAAGTTTTTGGGTACTCTACCCACCTCTGCTTTTAAATTAGTTTTAAACTTATTACAGCAGGTTATAAAAAGTAAAGCACAAGTAACAATGCATTACATTACATAAAAAGTAATTCAGTAATGCAATTACTTTATGTAGTAATGCTATATTGTAATTTATTACGTTCAAAGTAACTTTCCTCAACACTGTGTGTGTGTGTGTGTGTGTGTGTACATATATTACATTAAGAAAAACATTTATTTTGGTATTTTCTGAAGAACTTTATAACAAATTATAAAACTATAATAAGTTACAATCAAATGTGCAGCAGTTCAGATTCAATAGCTTGTGTATGCTACAGAGTTTGCTAAAGTGTATTTTATTATTATTATTATTATTATACCTGCCTCTCTCTCTTTGTACCTTCCTTTCCTGTTCGACGAGCTTGGCTTCTCCACATTCTAATTAATCTTAATAAAAAGACAGGATGAAAAGAGGTAGGGCGTCCTCTCGCTGTAGCAGAGTCAGAGGTCATGCTTCCTGTCAGAGGTATCGCCCTGTACTATCAGATCACTATCACCCTCTCTGACCATTACACTGTGTTTAACTGCCACTACCACTTAAACGCATGCACACACACTCGTGCATGTTTGTGTGTGACCTCCTTCCCAGCACACGGAGCGTGTAGTGTGTGGAGGTGGTGTGTCATGTCTGAACAGGGCCAGGAGGTCTCTGTGGTTGTAGCGGCCTGATCTGGGATCAGCCCAGCAGGGGAGAGCTGCTCCATCCAACGGACAAGCCACGCTTCCCCTGGAGGGCAAAGCTGACAACACATATCTGCATATCTACCAGCCCTCTCTCTGCACGGCCCAAATCACCCTGACACATCTCGTTTGCGAAGGACGTTCCAGGCCGCTGCAATGCTTTAGGTCAGTATGAAGAATGTAAAGGTGTAGTTTGTTTAGGGTGTAGGGTTTGCATACCTACTCATTTTAAGTATTGACTTTGCTGTGCCTGGCACGTCCAATCCAGAGAAGGAGAGTGTGTTAGTGGAGAGAACCTGTATGCGGCTGAACTGAAATGTGCATATGTGCATATTTACAGTTTCATGCAGCTTGCATTGTAAAAACGGTACAAAAACAGCCATGATACACTTACTTGTAGTTCTTTAAGTGACACTTATTCTCAGGCCACTTTTTTAGCTTGGATGTAAATGCTGAAACTCAGACCATATCTGATATCAACAGAGCCAGGATGGTCGCTTTGTAATTTGCTTTAAAAGTGTTTTGCATTATTTTATTTTAAGTTAAAATATATTTGACTATTTGATCTCATTTTAGGTTACTGGAAAGAGCTAAAGCTATACTGCGACAGTTTGTGAGTAAAGGAGTTTCAATCATTCTGTCACTATTTGTTGAGAGTGAAATTAGTGAATTTTATTTCAAAATTTATAGTATTTATTTACTTTATTTACACTTATTGATACAATAGCAGTGAGAGTTTTAATGGTTGTTCTGTTTAATTTAACAGCCTTTAATAAATAAGGCATTCACTCATGTTGCATTGATAAAAAAAAAATTATTTGTTAGGTTGGTTGAAATTAAACACCAAATTTAAGTTTTGGTGATTTGTTTTTGAAAATGTACCTTTGGTGAATTTTATATGTGACCCTGGACCATAAAACCAGTCTTAAGTCACTTCTGTATATTTCTAGCAATATCCAAAAAATATTGGGTCAAAATTATCGATTTTTTTAAATGCCAAAAATCATTAGAATATTAAGCAAAGAACATGTTCCATGAAGATATTTTGTAAATGTATTACCGTAAATATATCAAAGCTTAATTTTTGATTAATAATATGCATTGCTTAGAAATTCATTTGAGCAGCTTTAAAAGTGATTTTCTCAGTATTTTGATTTTGATTTTTTTTTCACCCTCAGCTTCCAGATTTTCAAATATTTGTATCTCAGCCAAATATTGTCAGATTCTAATAAACCATACATCAATGGAAAGCCTATTCAGTCAGCTTGATGCATGGTGTATAAATCTCATTAAAAAAAAATGACCCTTGTGACTGGTTTTGTAGTCCAAGTCCAATTAATAAAAAAATCACATTATTTACCATCTCAAATGTATAGCGACTTCTGAATGAAAACTGTTTTTTCATTAGCCTACTTCCAGTTCAGGTCTGGAACGTCATGAGTGAGTAAACAATAGCAGACTTGTCATGTTTTGCTTAATTATCCCTTATAGCCTAATAGTAAAAGTAATAGTTAAAGTAAGTGTAACCCTATATGCCACTGTGAAGTAGATCAGAAGCGGAAGTGTAAATTACAGGGGAAATATCAAAGATTTAATATGGAATAATTATACCTGAGGCCTGTATAACAGAAACACCAACCATCAGCTGTAAACGAGACAGCCAGAGAGAGAGGGAAAGAAAGATGCTTGTTCTAACACTTTAAGGAAGTTAAATTCATCTGCAAGATGAAGAACTGCTGGGTAAACACAGCATTTATCAAATCAAATATCTCCTTTCTCCATCACCGATTAAACAGCACCAGCACAAAACAACAGCAGCAGCGGCTGGGCATATGTCTGTGTGCATTACTGCATTGCACGGCGTCTCCGTGTGGTATAGTTGACTGGCGCCACCATGTTGGCGTGTATGTAGATGACTGCGTGTCTGTTCGGCACGTCGTCGTCCCCACGGCCTCGTGTGTATAAATTTGCGGTCTGCTCTTCGTTTCTCTTTCGTAATTCACTGCATTTGGGTTGTTCGGAAGCCCTCCTCTCTGGTCTCAGAACAATCGGAGTGGAGACAATAGCTGTGTGCTGATGGAGCCGTACAACAGCCATCTGCACCAGCAGCTGCTGCCCTGCATCTGTACAATATGCTGCATCGGAAACCTAATCTGCATAATAACAACAGGGCTCATCCCAGTCTAGTTCATAATCACCACCAATCCATGCACTTCATTCCCGCACTCTAGCTGGTCAGAAACCCACAAACACAGTACAGAAGAGAAAAATGCTTATGAAGAGACAGGATCAGAGCATGTGTAAAGATTATCTACCTGTATTTGTGTCGCGGAGTAACCAAATACAATGGTACTATTAGATAGTATTCATAGCTGCTACTAAAAGTAGTGTTAACTAATAAAAGCAAAAAATAAATGGTCATGTGGTGTTTGGGAAGTTCATTTTAGTTTTAGTGGAGAAAGAAAGAAAGAAAGAAAGAAAGAAAGAAAGAAAGAAAGAAAGAAAGAAAGAAAGAAAGAAAGAAAAATAATAAGTAAATAAGTAATAAAAAGTTGTGTTTTTTGGGAGAGTCAAACATTTAAGTTTTAGTGAGAAATAAAATAATATAAAATAAAATAGTTCACGTGGTGTTTGGGAAGTCATCTCATAAAATAAATAAAATAAAATATGTGTTTGGGAAGTCAAAAAATATCTTTTTTGGGTCTTTTTGAAACTAATATAGTGTAGTGAAATGCTACTGTTATGTTTTTGTAATTAGGGTTTGCTTTGAGTTTTATTTGTTGTAAAATAAATAATGCGGCCTTATTAGTTGCATCATTTTGGTGAATTAAAACAAAACATTTTGAGTTACTGGAATTAATCAAAATCATAACTAATATATCATCTGATCAACATATTCAGTCATATTTATATTATATCGACCTGTTAAATGGGCTTAGTGTAGTTTTTACATAATGGTTTATAGTGTTTACTGTATTTTAGCTACTTCAAATTCTTGTAGTTTGTCAAACTATAATCCAGGAAGCTCTCTCTATCCAGAATCCGGATCAAACCCTCCATCTCCAGTCTCTGTGCTGAAGTTTCATTATGCCGCTGCATCACTCGGATAGAAAGAGTTCATGTGGTGTAATGCAGGGGTGCTGATTTCGCCCGAAGCTACAGATTTATGCTACACTCGATTTCATCTTTTCATGAATACCGTGGTCAGGACACTCTGGGTTTCACACTCATTGAGAAACTGAAGAGCTACGGCTTCACTCCTTCTGCTGTTGCACTGATGAAAAGTTATCTTTCCCACAGAACTCAGCAGGTTTTTTACAATGGTTCTTTATCTAATCATAAAGGTTTAGTATGTGGTGTACCTCAAGGAAGGTGTTTGGGTCCACTTTTGTTTTCTGTTTTTATTAATGATTTGCCCTTAACTGTCAAAAAAGCATCAATGACAATGTTTGCAGATGACTTGACTGATTACTATGCTGCAGACTTAATCATGTTCTGTCTAGAGAACTGATTCGGTGGATGAGTGGGTTAGTGGAAACAAATTATTCTTAAATATATCCAAAACTAAAAGTAGGATTATTGGATCAAAACAAAAATTAATGCTTGGATTGGAATTAAAGTTATACATAGCCAGGCAAAACATACAACAAGTAGAAAAGGCTAAACTGTTGGGTTTGGCTATTTATATTAGTCTTTCTTGGACAGAACACATAAATACTATTGTTAAGTGAATGGGATGTGGCATTGCAGTAACTAAAAAATGTTGTCATTATGTGAATCAGGACACTTTAAGAATAGGCACCATGATATATAACACACTGACAATGAAAATGTTTAATTCTCTGTTTAATCAAATAGTGTGCTTTAACACCAGAAAGGCAAATAATGGTCATATAATGACCCCCTGTCCAAAAACTAATTTTATGAAGAAACTGTCCTGTATAGAGCTATTGTCATCTAGAACTTTCCATTGAAGTTCATCAGCTTTGTAACAAGCTGTCATTTAAATTAGTCTAAGGTGTTATGTGTTGATGTAGGTTCTTATGTCTTGATTATTGTAATTATAATTCATATTGTATGTCTGGTCCTCTTATGAATTGAAATCAGATTGTATGTATGTATACATGTGTTTTTCTATGTGTATATATGTAATGTGTACATGTGTATATTTATTAACTGTGATGATTGAAATGTTGTTGTTGTTGTAATGTAACATTTTAGAATGGACCCCAGGATGACTAGCTGATTGCACAGACTTTCAGCTGTGGGATCCCTATAAATAAACAAATAAACAAATAAACACTGTTAGATTGAGCCATGTTATTACCTCTGCACTGTAACAACAAAACAGACATGGTTCAGGACATTATATGTTAACTTTACGGTCATTTCCTTTAGTTGTAAAACAATACAATGTAATTAAAATAAAGTCAACATCTTCGTACATTTTTCCCGCCAATAAAATGCAGAGCCACCGATCGTTCAACAGCAGTGCGCAAAATTATTTTGCACTCCAACCTTTGAATAAATGGCACAGCGTAATGATCACTCATCATGGTTTTGACTGTAATCCTCTGTGTGTGTTTGTGCTGTTCATCTGTACCGTGATTGAACTGAAGGATGAAACACCTGCCTGGATCACAGTCACAGACACTGAGCCTCGTCACACATGCACCTTCATTTGCATAATTACACAGAGCATCCAAATGACTTCTGGAGTTTGGATCAGTCCTCATTAAGACTGAAGCTCAGCTTTAAGCCAAACAGCTATTAGCACTCAGAAATCGCTTTGTAGCGGGATTTGTTTCAAATCTAGTGAAAGCGTGCAACTGGTTATTACTAACTGACATGATGTGCTTGTAATAGAGTCATTTGAAGTTTTCGCCTCTGTTTTGCCGAGGCATTTAATTCTAGTAAATTACAAATTTGTTGTTAAAAATGGATATAATATGCACGCTGACCTATTTAGATGGCTTTCAGGCAATCCTTCTGATGGAAAATAGAGGTTTGATTTTCCATATTAGAAGTAGTTCTCTCATCTGCATGGAGATTCAGTGAGGTGAGTTACTGAATGTGTGCTGTTGTGTGAAATTAATAAATACCTTTGGGTGCAGGGACTCTTAATATATTCCTCTTTTTCCTCTTTAATTTAAGCCTCAGTATTAGAGTGGATAATGAACCCTTAGCAGACACTAAATTGATAGAGTGGGAAGTGTGCAATAATATTGATCAACAGCCCGGTCCCTATGGCGTTGCTGCATTTAGAGGCATATGCTTATTGAATTTAAACAATTTAATGTGGTGTGCTTAGGAAAATTGTGCTAAAGCCTCATGCCGCTATTCCAGAATGGAGTTCACATTACATCAGATTAGTGCATATAAAACATGTACTAACACCTTCCTGATGTTTTGCCTTGAAAAGTTTCTGTTTTTCAGTTTTGACAAGAGCTTGAAGCCATATTAGGAAAAATTTGCTCAGTGTGCTAACATCAAAAAATAATCATGTATACTTATATTCGCAATTTAGATGTATTCACACTTTGAAAGAGAGTTAAAGACAAACTATGGTTGGAATGCACTGTAAAGTGATTATGAAAACAGGCTCTCAGTGATTGCCGCATGCTATGTGCTTGCATAATTTAATTTCACTTTGCTCTTCACAGCAATAAAGGCCTGCACTGGGTTTAAATGTTCTAATCTAAGAATACTGCACACAAATGTGCATCTGATCTCTCTGGTGATGCCACACTGTAATCCCACATGAGTCCTGCTGGAATCACATGGAGTTGTGCAGGGGTGTTAGGCAGGTGCATTGGTCTCTCCATGGAAAAGCACAGGTGTGTTTATTGAGATGTTACAGTGTGTCGGGTAAAGGGACTGTGTTCGTCAGCTGGGGTTTAAACCTGTCAGTCTCTTTCAAACATGCATCACCACAAGCAACCTATATGCTGTGTATGCCTTAAAGCCATCGCTTAAAATGTTCTCAATGTAGACCTGCATCTGCTGGATTCTGGTCTAGGGAGGCTGTAGGTTTGAACCCTGTAAGTCTTGCTCCATGAGCTATCACCATTGTGCCCTTGAGCCAAGCACTTAACCCCAGGTTTCTCCAGAGGGGCTGTCCTTGTAATAAACATGCTGTAAGTCACTTTGGATAAAAGCACCAGCTAAATGACTAATTAGCATACACTTTTATTCTTCACTTGAAAGGTCTTCTTTGATGATGATTTTTAGGCATTGTATATGCTCTAAAATATAATTAGACCAAATAGAGTTGTCCACTTTTCAGAATGTCACCTTTTTAATATTGAAATATATATTTGTATCAGAAACATTGTTCCTAATAAGAGGACTGTTGTTTGTTAAAACCTAGAGTGCTTTGAAGAACCTTATTTTTAGTGACATTAAGGCTGTTTCATAATTAATAAAGCAATAAGCCCAAAGAAGCCATCATTTCTTGTCAATTTAGAACAGCTAAGGGGCTCTATAAATATACAAAGTGTTAATTAACAATGGTTTCAAATGTATCCAATTTGAGGACCAGAGCTATCCGTTTGATAAAGGAACATTATAATATATACTTCATCCAGGTACAGTTTTCTGCAGAACTCCATTGCAAAAAAAAAAAAAAAAAAAACATTCCAAAATTATTTATAAATTAATGTTGACCTGAAACATATTCATACGTAAACATTTTATGTAACTTAGTTATGAAAATATAATTACAAAAATAAAACACTGAAAAAAATAGTATCCTAAAATAAGCTTCATGCAGAAACATCTAAAAAAATGGATTTTATTAAAATAATAAAAAAGTGATTTAATATTATTGAATCAACCTACATACATTTTTAGCAAAATAACAAAATTTAAGGTTAAAGTAGAAACAGCTAATAACAGGTTTCTTTTTTCAGTGTTTGTTCCAGCTTGTAAAAGATTAGTGAATGTCACAGCAGGCTACAACTGTCAGCATTTTGTAATACATGAAGTTTTACATGAAGATCTAATGATCTTAGCCAGGGTTGACGCCAAATTGCATTTTAAATGGATGAAAGTGAGTCAGTGAGGCATGGACATCCAGTTGTCCACATGCACTATAAAGGTTCTAGATTGCATGCAGTTAGATCTACTCAAATTAGTTTTGCAAGCAAGATGTTAAAAACAGTTTAATCCATCAAACATGGCGTACTTCTATTCCTAACAGCCTCGTTTTCATTCCCATCAAAAACTAGATACTGTATGGCGCTACCTTGACAAAAAATAAAGTATTTCAGATAAATTACTTAAAAGTTTCCTTTTGCGTACTATGCTGTATGTCGATGCTGGCAGTATCCAGATAATTAACTAGGTTTTGAGACTATAACACGTCTAGAACAGGTTCACATGGTTCAACATTCACAATTCTGTTGTGCAAAAACACATTCCACACTGGAAAGCAGTTAAACAGCGTCCAGTTGTGTGTGGTTTCATCAAGCCGAGGGCCGGCCGTGCTTCATGCCATCATCCTGAGCGGAGACAAAGCCAGAACAGCAGTCTGTCTCCTTCAGCACATAAAAGAACGGAGATTTACTGCAAGGTTTTTTTTTTTTTATCCTGCTTTCGATGTTGCTCTGATCTGATAAAAGGCTCTCCAGTTACAGGCTGAAAGCTTCTCTTTGAGGTTCTTATTTTAATGCTGAGAGCGATCCATTTTGACTAGCTCCGTACCCCTCTGTGATTAGCCAAGCGTGAGCGTGGAATCGAGGCTCAGATCTCGCTCTCGCAGGCTAAAGGAACACTGAATGAACAAATATCTAAATGATGGTAGTTTTATTCAGAGTTAATGGATGAAGAGAATTGAACTTTACACAGATGTAAAGGGCTCCGAGCTCGGTCCCCCGGTCCCTGAATTACAGTGAGGCTTAGTCTGAGAGCGAGTCTTATTTTCCAGTCTTTTTAAAAGGAAACACATCAGGGTATTGGCCCTCTGCACGCATTCCTGGGAGATGTGATTAAAGGAGAACGCCTCCATGTTTCACCATCAAGTTTTCAGTAATAAATTAGGCACAGATTTCAGATGGCTGGACTTGCCTGTCCAATGGCTCATCACGGTGAGAGCAGAACGAACACTACGGGGAACATTGATCCTTACAAACAAACTGACAATTTTTTTAAAGCCTTTTGTGTGAAATTATGGCATGCATCTTGTCTTTGTTGTTTACTTTATAGGTTATTCTGATCGGATCAGAGCTGCAGGCTTATCTGGTTGACATCTGCATGTTTTCCGTAGGGTTAGATACTTATACAGACTCTTTGAACTTTCGGTGATTATATAGCGGTGACAAAAAGTATTTGGACAATTCATTGCACAGTTACAAAATTCCAAAACAAGTGGCATCCGCAAACAAATGTTGCAGAGGTTTTTCTCCCGTTTTGAACTTTTAATTTCGTATGAAGTCAGTTCTACTCAAGGTTTCCAATCACAGTAACCTCAGAATCACATTAATATCCACAAATGTTTGAAAAGAATATGTCACAGTACTTTTCCGTCTTCATTTTGAACTGTTTATCTGTTGTTTTTTCATTTCAAATGTAATTGTTTTTGTAAAATGTATTATTTTAAAAAAGTTTTTCAAAAACGTGCCTCTACCTACATTTTCCCAAGATGCCAAAAACGTACCCATGCATACAATTCACTGCAGAGGCAATGCAAATAAATACATTTTGACATTTGCATCATATTAATCATGTCCATATGTAAGATGTTTCTGAAGTAAACTTGCTCAGTAGCTCATCTGGTACAGCATTGTCCCATGAGAAACAATCACAAAATACTAAAATAACATGGTTGCTTAAGGACGGGGTTTAGTGCAATGTGTAATTTAAGGCTTTTGATTCTTGATGGAGCCACATGTATGATAAAAAAAAAAAAAAAAAATAATGTTTAATCTTTAATATTGAAATATTAATATTGTGAAAATATTGAAAATAAATAATGTGCATTTGCTCATGCTAACAGTAATCTGAGGGCCCTGTATTGTTGTCGTGTGAGTGTAAATAATGAGCAGGATTTGTGTTTGCATTTGGATGAAGACAAACTCAAGGTCATATTAAAGGCTGCCCCGGTCGCGGCCCGTGAATTCACTGTTGTCCTGCTGTAGTTTCTACAGAGGATTTGCCTCATTCTTCATTTACTGCACGTTCATGGTGCTGTGTTTACACACCGACGCATCTCATACATTAAACAGTAAATTAGGATCTAGCGATTATAGTAAAGTACTTTAAAACAGCAAAGCTGCACTGAAACAGAATCAGCATCATCCACTTCACACTTCTTTATCTCCTGTCCACATTTCCTAAATTTAATAGCCTTTTGATAATGATTTCATCATGTTCTGTTTCATCAAGATTTCTTTATTTCTGTGGATGTTATGTCGGCTTTATTTAAAATTTTAAATGTAAATGCAAACACACATTTAATCAAATCTAAAGAGTTTTGGTTGTCCTGACCATGCATGGCATCTTTAACTAAATTATAAAATACATGTTATATTCATGTATTTTTTGTTGTCGTTGTTGTTGTTGTTTTTTCAGTGTTTATCACCTAAATCTCATTCATAAACAACATCCTTTAAGTGATTTGCTTTTAAAGGTCTTTGTGCCTAAATAAGCTGCACTTACAGTGTAAGATTAATTATATTTTCTGATAATGGTGAATAAAGCTTATTGCAATTCTTTACTGTAACACAGTACTGCTATAATTGCCCGAGAGATCTCCATCAGGACAGACAGAGTGAATGTGAGTTTACAGAGACTGATGTGGCTTAATTACCCTTTCTGGTCCCCCTCTCTGATTTACCACCTACACCGCGCTGCAGTAAATGCCCTATTAAGAAGATAACAGTCCATGTAAGACACCAAAATAAGACGTTACATGTTTCAGGCTGGTAAAGGTTAAAAGGTGAACTCAGGAACAATCAAGTCAAGCACATATATTTTCATGCTGGCTATAATCCTGCAGAAAATCACTACAGTGCACACTTTCACACTGAACATGCCCTTAACCCGATAGATAGATAGATAGATAGATAGATAGATAGATAGATAGATAGATAGATAGATAGATAGATCACTCTCATTCTTGATGTTCAATTCAAGTCAAGACCCCCCCCCCCCCCCAAAGTGGCATTTTGGGACATCAGCTGTTTAATCCTCTTTCCTCTGTGGATTCATTGGCTCATTCAGGGCTGGGTTGTTGACATTCTGTAGCCTGTTAAAGATGTAAGTGTGTGTGTGTGTGTGTGTGTGTGTGTGTGTGTGTGTGTGTGTGTGTGTGTGTGTGTGTGTGTGTGTGTGTGTGTGTGTGTTACAATGAGGGGCCCTTGAGAAGCCTCTCTGCCCCATGTGGCCCTCGGTCCCTCAGGATCAGTTATCTCGCTGATTTAAGTAGAGAGTGTCAGCTCTAATTTGTCCCCCTTCTCCACGCCTCTCCAGCAGGGACGCCCTCTTTAAAATATGATGAAAAGATCAGCTGTAGGTCTGTGTGTTTAGAAGAACGGCGGGCTCTTGAAGGGCAGAGGGGATAATAGGTTACTATTATGAGAGCAGAGGGGAGGTACGTTTTAAAACCAGTCACAGGTCATTTGCTGCTAGAAAACATGTTTCAGTGGGTTAAAAAAACAGATGCTTGCTATAATGAGCCCAAAGAAAGGGCCAGATTAACACTCACATGCCTCAAGAACGTAAGGATGAATATCCTGCATCAGACTAGACAAAGAAAAGGCATTTCTGTGAATGGTGGATGGTCTATAAAATGTTAACATTTTAGAAAGGAATACTCTCAGGTTTCTATTTTTGTATTACATTCAGAAGTTTGGGGTCATTAAATTATATTTTGTATATACAGTATATATATATATATATATAGCAAGGACATTTATAATTTTACTAAATGTTTTTGTAATTTGAGTAAAAAATGGTTGATCTTTTTATTGTATTTTTTTTCTCAAAGAATCATGAAAAAATCATTAATGATAATAATAATAAAAAGAAGGAGAAGAAGAAGAAGAAGAAGAATGTTTTCGACTGAAAATTGTTTTCAACATGATAATAAGAAATATTAACAGCATTTTAGAATGCATTAAATTGATTTTTAATTTAATTTAATTTTATAATTTAATTTAATTTATTTATTTATATATTTTTTATTTATTTATATATTTATTTAAATGTTTTTGTAATTTGATTAAAAATGCTGTTCTTTTGAAGTTTTTATTTTCATCAAAAAATTCAGTAAAAAAAAAACAACAAAAAAAAAAACAATGAACTAATAAACTAACAAGCTAATAAGCAAGCAAAACAAACAAACAAACAAACAAATCACACTTACTAAAATATTAATCAATGTTTTTGGCATTGATAATAATAAGAAATGTTTCTTGAGCAGCAAATCAGCATAAGAATGATTTCTGAAATATCATGTGACACTAAAAAACTGGAGTAACATATGTATATATATGTATGCATTAGCAAAAAGCAAATACTGTTGCAAAGAAAACAGTTCAGTATAAGAAATAATTATAACGATGGAAAACAATTCTTTTTTGTTTTCTCTTTTCCCTCTCTTTTGCATTAATCTGATCAAAAAAAAAAAAAAAAAAAGGAATGGTGACTGACATATTAATTGGACATTATCTTCAGAGTCACGTGTGCAAATACCTGCTCACATCTGACCTCGTGGCAGCTCTGGTTCTGTCGTCTTGTCACACGCCTGCGGTGGAATAGATGTTCCATTGTTATTTTAATCTCTTTACTCACCCCTGCTTTCAGAAGCGTTTCGATGAGAATATGAATTAGTGAGGTAAAACTGGATGTGAAAGGGCAGCTTCTCAACAACCACTCTGTGTTCACAGCATAATACGGCAGGCGTGTGCGTTGCATTCCAATAAATCCCTCTGTGACTCCATCTAACAACTTATTCATTTGCTTCCAGATTAATAAGCGCAGCATGATTGCAAATAATAGTTTGTGACATGTTGTGTAGGCAGCATGAAAGGTTTTAGTGAGGCAGCCAGAGAGAATTGCCTAGTTTGATTTATCTGCCTTTGATTTATAAAGGAAAATCAATGAAACAATTCTTTCTATTTTCCAGTCTCCTATTCGCCTGTTTCCCAGACACTGCATGCCACGATAAGACTTTGGTCTCTGCGAAAACCAAGACTTTTTAATTATACAGCACTTGTTTGCATTAGATTTCCTTGAGTAAAAAAAAAGAGAGAGAGAGAAACATTTCGGAGGAACGTATATTGACTGTCCCTGTGCAGAAAGAGCTAAATAGAATTTCACAGCCACGGTGGCTAAGAACCATGCACAAAAATTGCTCAATATCTTGGTTCCTGGCCAATTTTCTATCCCTATTGTTTGGCAGTGTTTGATAGTGGAGGAGAATGGTAATGTAATATACATAATTCATACGGCCTCTTCATTGCTGATTCTGCTGTCCTGTCTGTTTATGTGGGTAAAATAGATTCTACAGTGTCTATTAGGCCAATAAAACACAGACTGGAGGATTTGGCACATTTTATGTAAAGAGACAGAAAGCCCTGGACTGACGCGTGATGCTCGCCATCTTCTCTGTGAAATGTTTCCATTACAATACACTGCTTCATTTTAGACCAGAGTTCCTCAGATGGCTTCAGGACATACTGAAGATTGTGTTTTGTACTTTATCATAATTTTTTTTTTTTGTCAAGATCTGCCAAAATAAGATACCTTAAAAAAAATTATAAGTTTACTGAAATATCTATGTATCTCTAAATACTAATTTTTGTCATTTAGTGTTGTTGTAAATGATTGGTATTTCTTGTTGTACGTTGTGAATCTGACAAACCCTGACAAACAAGCTCAAATGTATAAAATAAAATAAAATAAAATAAAATAAAATAAAATAAAATAAAATAAAATAAAATAATAGTTTCAGGACTTTATAGATTGCAGTTAAAAAAAATACAAATGCAATAATACTAACATAAAAAGTAGCCCTGTTTTAAAACGAAATATAATCATTATTTACAAAATAAAATCTAAATGAAGTCTTTCATGTGTCTTCATTTCTGCATTTTTTTAAATGAATATTATTTAACAAAATGCTAATTTAATCAAATCAGAACCTGTTTCTTATGAATTGAAAATCTTCTTTGTACACTTTTGTACTCTTCTGAATTAGTTGACCAATTCAAAAAGGGTGATTTTTCATGCACTGGACGTGTTATTGATTTAGTTGTTCATGAGCAAGGTCACACAAGAAGTATTTCTTACCAGGAGCCATCGTGATCATTCACATTTAATCGGTATGTGAGGAAAAAATGGTAAGACTTTAGATTAGGCAACACATTTTCACTATTAACTAAGAGTTTCCCTTCAATAAACTCCTGATTTGCTGCTTACAGATGGTAAGTAATCTTTGAAAATTTAGTTTCGTGATTATTGCACAAGTTTTATTTTACCTAATCAGAGTTGCACAGATAATCTGCAACTTTTACAGGTAATTTACTATAAATTACACCCTCATGCTGCTTTATTACAAGAACTGTAAAAAAAATAAAAAAAATAAAAAGATATGTTTTCCTATTACTTTAACTCATTAAAATAATTTAACCAATTAACCAAAAAAGATTTTTTAAGTGTTTAACATTGCTACATCGCAACCCATACTCTCTCTCTCTCTCTCTCTCTCTCTCTCTCTCTCTCTCTCTCTCTCATACGCATACACATTAAAGCTGGTTCTGACCCTTGTCTTTATGCCCCAGATGAATTATGTTTATGATCAAATGTGTCAGAAAAGCACCTTATCAGACATGCAGAATAACCTTATTAACTGCAGTGCTACTACTGCCTAATGTAATACCACATTCATCTTGTCAGCGACACGGACACCAGATATTCTCCATTAACTGGGACCCTTACGATGATCCATGTACGTTACGTACGAGCGTATGAAATGCCACAGAGCTCGTCAGCTCTCCTGAAATCAGTAATGGATGTGAAACCTCCCTCAGCCACGATTCCTCTGGTGTCAGCGGAAACACACACACACACACAGTGTTCAATACGCTATCACTGATGTTACACTAAGACTGATTTTAAAGTAACAAAAGTAAAGATCATAATTTTTTTATTTAGTACCATTTAGCTCTTGATGCATTGTGTTTCTTTCATGAGCATCAGTGAATGTTCTCTAGTGTGAAAAGATGGATCTCAAAATCATACAGTCACTCCTGGAAAAGGTTTCAAATCTGCAGAATATGCTCGAACACCAATGAATATTCAGGTGAGCATTTTTTTAAAGAACGTAGTACAGATCAACTGTACAGGACAAACAAGGGACTCATGAACGGCTATCAAAAGCATAAACACAGGTGTTGATCATCCAGCTACACACAGTATTAAGATTAAACAGTGTGTGAACTTTCAAAGTAGTTTCTTTGTGCAAGTCCCTCTTTCCTAAAGTTATTAACATCTTTCATATTTATGAAAGCTGATGAGCAGAACTTAACACTGAGGCTATTTTGGTAGAAACTGGTAACATTTGTGATGGTGCTAGAACTTTTCCCTAATGGTACTAGCATAGCTGGCTGTTAGAAGATTAGCAATCTCCAGATCCTGATGATTGAGTGTGTGTGTGTGTGTGTGTGTGTGTGTGTGTGTGTGTGCAGATGATCATTTGAGCAGCAGTTAAACTGACCTCAGTCAGGTCTGGAGTCCAGGACTCCCCGCAGGGCACAGCAAGCCCAGAAACATCCGGTCCACTGCCAACACACACTGGGTCACTGTGGAGATAAACACACCTATTAGAGTACTGAAGCATTCCAGGAGAACACACACACACACACACACACACACACACACACACACACATGTTTGTGGGCTCATCCCATAGGCGTAATGGTTTTTATACTGTACAAACTGTATATTCTATGGCCCTACACCTAACCCTTACCCTCACAGGAAACTTTGTGCTACAGTATTTCAGATTTTCAGTACACTAAATCACTCAGTGGTTTATATGTGTTTTGAAAAGTGGGGACAGACCTGAAAAGTCACCTTCTCCTTGTAAAACCTGTGTCATAGCCTTATCATTATACAAATTTGTGTCTTTATATGTAACAAAAACACACAGACATACACACCGTCTTTCTACTTCAAATTTTAACTTGCTTCTGTGCTTGCTTTTGTTTTTTTCTTGCTGTTTCTTATAATTATTTGAGAAAATTACTACAAATACAAATTCAAACTAAATTCTACACCAGTTTTCACTAAAAATGCTAATTAATGTAATATAAATGTAATAATAATAATAATAATTATTATTATTATAACACAAACTTATAGTACTTTATACTGTAACATAATTTCAATAATAAAGCAACAACATGGTTATTATTAATGTAATACTGTTTATACTTTTTACGGTGTAATTACACAAGTTATTAATAAGTAATATTAATTATCAACTTGTACATACTAAGTTTTTTTTATGTACTTACTATAATAATTTACTTTTATACAGATAACATGTATAAAAAGGACACAAGAAATAAAATATTACCTAATGCTGCAGTAATAATTAAGTTGTATTCAGAACCACAACATTTAAATAGAAAATCATGTCGATTTTCATGTTGATAAGAACTGACTTGGGCCCTCACCTCCGTGTGTGAAATCGGCAGTGAATGCAACATATTTAAAATTCTTGGCAAATCCGCTTGCATGGCATCCACACATGTAGAGTTTGTGAGGAACGGCTTGTTTGGTGTCAGCTTCCCCGCACAGGGTGCAAGCATGCTTAATAACAGACCTGAGACCTGTCTTTGATTTTGAGAAGTGTGTGTGTGTGTGTGTGTGTGTGTGTGAGACAGAGAGAGAGACTGGAGTCTGAAGCTTCACCTAAGTGTACTGAAGCAGAGAAATAATGGTACCCCTGTCTGTTTAAGAGAGAGAGAGAGAGAGAGGCTTTAGCATTTGCAGAGGCTTTTCGAGGTAGCTGACATGACGTGGTGCTCAGATGTAAATACCAGCCGGCAGAAGCTATGATGAGATCTGTGAAGCGTCTGCTTGCTGCCATCATTTTGTGTCTAGGTTGGCATCACCCACCTCACCCCGCAACATGTTTAAAATAGCAGAACTAACAACCCTTCGACGCACATGCATGACTTTAGCACAGTTGCTGGGATCGCTGCCATTTTCAGTCTTGTGAACAGCGCTGGCTTACCCTGCATTCATAAAAACCCCTCACTTCATCTCCATGCTCACCTTAAAAACAGAGCAGTGTTTGCACCACCCTTTCTCTGTTGAGATGCTTCTTGATTATACTGAATCCCCTGTTTATTTTAATGCATTACTTTTTGATGCAGCAAAATGTATCAGGAGAGAAAACAGAAATGAAAGGATGAAATTATTATCATAACAATAACTTTTATGAAGGGACGACATCAGTTGTATGAAGGAATGTAATGTATTTTAACAGTCTAACAGAGAATATCATTCTGTCCAAAAATACAGTTTTTTATATCAGTTTTATTAAGGGTTAGCAGCATTTTATAACAGTCTTATTAAGGTACAGTGTATTATAATATACTTATAAAGGGATAAAAGGTTGTGACTGTCCGATGAAGAGATAATAACAGTTTTAGTTATGTTATTTTACAGTATAAACCATTAAATGAAAATACACTTTAGCATACATTTAAAAAGAGTACTTATTGTGTAAATAATATACTTTAGTAGTATGTAAACTGAACGTAATGTTGTTATAGACACTTAATTGCATGCTAATTACAATTAAATGAAAATGTATTACAATTTAAAATTATATGAAATGCAGTTTGCTGAAATTTAGGAGAACGACTTCAGTGCATCTTTAATTATTTGTATTATCTTTGAAATATAGTAAAAATGTACAGCCGAATGTACTGACAAGCATTTATGGTGAACTAAAATCTATTTCATTTATGTTAAAATGTTGTAATCACACATTTGTTATGATTAAATTGCAACTTAATCCAGTTTAAAATATATAAACTAAAAAATTATAGCAAAGTACTTGGCAAGGCAGAATATTAGTAAAACATTTACTTTAAACATTTGCTTTAAAATAATTTTAAAGTGCTTTTTTTAAAAGTGTATTTAAGTTGAGAAAAGTGTCTTTCATTTCATTAATATTATATAATCTTCAAGTACAGTATTTTTCATATACTTCTAAGATTTAAAGTAAACTAAAAGTGCAAATTCAATGAAATTAAGTGCTTTTTTTTGCACAAGGGACAGTACTCTATTGTTACAGACAGTCTCATAAACAGTACAGTGGTGTATGATACAAGTCTTATGAAGGAACAGTAGTGTTACAACAGCCTTCCTTCACACATGGCACGACTTTAGACCCCAATTTTTCCCATCGAGATGCTGCTTGATTGTATTGATTTCCCTGATAATGTAAATGTATCACTTTTTGAGCGGAGGGTGAAATTAAGACACAGCAGAGGGGTGTGTGTCAATGCAGGTAACGATTTTGTGTTTGGAGTGGAGGACTCTTAATAAGCTTCGGTTTAAGACACTCTGTAAAGTGCTGAAGATGAGATCAGTCTGTCTGTTTACCGCGCATGGCCTAATTGAGAAAGATGAGGCTGATACCGAGGCTATAATTAACGTCACACACAGCAGAGACAACGCAAGGTCACCGAGTGTTTGACAAGAAATGTTATTTAACAATGAAGACAGCGGCTAATCAATAATTTACTCATTTTTCTACTCGCTTTTGCGTTCAGTGGCGTCTTTATCATACTGCTGTGTACTCTGTGTGTGTGTGTGTGTGTGTGTGTGTGTTTGGGATATCAGCAGCGTCCCCCTCCTTCGAATCAGATCATGCCATTTGGGAGGGATTCCTGTTTATTCGCCACCATTAAAGACATGAAACTTACCAACTTAAAAATGACATGCAAGGGCATTTGCATAATGCAAAATTGAATTTCCCTGAATACATGTATTAATCTGAATTGTAAAAAGCAGTGGTGGGGCTGCTTACATGCTGTAATTGGCATCTTGTGGTTTGCCTTCCTGAGGCGAGACTTGAGTTTTATGTGTGTTTATAATAAATTGCATATTTAAGCTCGCAGGAAATCACTGGGAGACATCCATCCTACACGCTCTCATTTATGGCGCTGTCTTTAATTAAACCACGGAAGGAGTCTGCAATTTGTTTCTGAACACTGTCTAATGTCTGAGACTGCTTATTAGATATTAAATTGATGCATAATTCAGGCAATTAAGAAAGTAATCACACAAAGTAATGTAATGGAAGTTAATTATTACTGCATAAGCAAACAGTTCATTAATGCCGGTTAATGTTGTGACTGCAGTGTGTGCGGATCTGCTGATTCCAGCTGATCTGAGATCAGAAAGTGTGTATGACTCACCTGCAGACGAGGGCTTCACCAGATCAGATGGTAAGGCTCATTGAAAAAAAAAAAACATGCCGTTGGCGACATTTCTGCAACGTTTCGCCACACATTCATAATGAATGTCCAGAGAGTTGTGCTCTAGACATGTTTTATTACATTGGTTGTTCGTATCACATCAGTTTTTAAAAACATATCCTGTGACTGGTGCTTTAAGATTAATGTTCAATGTGCCACCTATGACCATAAACTAAACATAACCCAAACGTGACCAAAAACTGTATTTGTATTTGGTGAAGCATCCGTCTTATTTAAACATGCTTCTACAAGACTTGAGCTCTGTTTATCTGTTTCCTTCTCGCTTTGAATAACGAGTGTAGTGCTGTACCAGGTGAGCTACTGAGCGAGTTTACTACAGCAGGAAAGCCATATATGGTCATGTAAATGGAAGTGAATTTCAAGTATGGATACATTTTTGGAGTGTTGCAAGAAAGAAAAGAAAAAAAGAAAAACAAAAGATCTTTTTTAATATATTTAACAGAAATTATTATAATTGTTCATATCACATGGTCAGCATCACCCAAATTAGCTTATTTTATTAGTGACCTAAACATGGTTTAAATAATTAAATTTTTTCTTCATTTTTATTTATTTATTTATTTTCTGTTTGTTTATTTACCAAAATAATTATTGATTGTACTATGTAGCATCAAAACCTAATAATGATCTGTAGTAATCCATACCATGTACATTTTATATTATATACCATGGTATGCATAAGCTAAGGATAGATATTGTTGTGTATCATAGTTGGTACTTTAAAATACCTTAAAATATAGCGTGGTATTGCTGTAGTACTTTTCAAAAACTATAATGCTACAGTTTTTTTTTTTACCCAATATTTGCTATGCAGAAGTCGGAAATAGATAATTCAATTCATTGCTTCAGGTAAATATTTAATAAAGAGACTGTTCTTTGCTAGTTGCACTTGTTAGTTAGTGTTTTTGATAGTGTCTGGCTTCATTTCAAGGATTTTGAGGCAAAACCTTGACTCTTCCCCCTTTTTCTGTCTTATTCTCTTTCATTTTTTTCTCTCTTTTAAAGCAGACCCATAAAACAGGCCTGTCCAAGCTGGTCTTGTTTCTCTGAGTAAACATGCGTGTCACAGTTGACCTTTGCAGGGGTCAGGAGGTTTTTATATTGCCTGACATGTTTGAGAGTTAATAGAGACGCTTAGCAACACTCCCCTGGGTCATCCCATTTATTAAGCTACAATGAGTTGCATCTGTCTAAAGCAAATCAAGGGGACCTATCAGCCAGGGGCAGACACCATCAGCACACACTCCTCGCTCGCAGTGCACCAGGTTTAACACACACACACACACACACACACTCTGAGATGAAGAAGTGATCGTAGTTCATCATGATGCTGATTTTTGAATTTTGTTGTTTGATGTTGGTGGATGCATGATTTTCTATGTATACAATGTCTCATTAAAGGACACATTTACATCCTACATATAGAACAATATCACTGCAGTTTCAAGACTTTGGCCTAATAACAGCCTATTGATGAGTCTTATATCATACTGTAAGGGATAATAGTGCATTATAACCTAGGGACAATAATATTTTATAACAGTCATTTATAGATTCAGATATTATGTTATATATTTTAGCCAATAAACTACCATTCAGAAGTTTGGGGTAAATTAGGTTTTTAGAAAAGAGTTCTGTTATACCTACTTAGGCTGCATTTATTTGAACAAAAATTCAATAAAATAGCAATTTTATTTGTTTTATTATTATTATTTTTTTTTTTTGATGCAAAGCTGAATTTTCAGAAAATTACTCCAGCCTTCACTGTCACATGATCCTTCATTGATGATAAATGTTACTTATTTTGGTGATTTATTTCTTTCTTTCATAAGTAGAGAATTTAAAAGCATTATACGTTTGAAATTGAAATATATTTGGTTACATTAATAATGTGTCTAACTTTTTATCAGTTCAATGCATCTGTGCTGAATTAAGGTATTAATTTCTTAAGAAATAAGTAAAGATTTTGAATGATAATGCATAGGCATAATAGCATTAGATAACAGTCTTGTAAAGACATGTACTGTATTATAACATATCATATACATAACATAAAATGGTTGAGATCAGGTCACAAAGCTGCCATCTGTAATCACGGATAAGAGTCAATTATCACAGAGAACTATCAGATCAATTACAGCTCAGTCAATACACACACACACACACACACACACAAAGTAATGTTGTCTTCAGAGCTTTTAAACACTCAGAAACAGCAGCAGAATGCTGTTATGGCTGTGATTCTCCCTACAAAAATGACTTTTAAGAATGTAATCCAAGGTTGGCCTTTTGTTTTGACAAAACCCACACACACACACACACACGACAGATGGGGCTTTGCTATTGCTTTTTCAGCACTGGTTAATGGTGACAAAACTACTGTTATGTGCTTAACGACTGCTTGTATGTTACTGCCAGGTCTTTATGAGCACACACTCCGTGGTCTGAGTGTGTGTGTGTGTGTGTGTGTTTGGAATGACTGCATTGATGAAAGTTAATGTCCCAAAATGCTCATTTTCTTCATTGCATTTAGATATGGGTTCCTCTCCACAACCTGGCTGGTGTCCATTGCTTTGCTCTCTCTCTCTCTCTCTCTCTCTCTCTCTGGATGGATGGAAATAAATGTGTTGGTGTAATGGAGGTGTGCTAGTCTCCTTCTGATGTATCATCTCCCCTCACTCTTTTATTTACACTCAGCTTCAGCTCAAATTGTGTTGTCATCTTAATGGGGAAAGATTCATCTGATGTTGTGCAGGTTTAGGAGGGTGAAAGAGATGGACGTTTCTCCCCAGCCTTTGTTTACACGCCAATAAAGGCTGTTAACTGTTTCAAATCCAGTGGCCACTTCACAGTTTTAACTCTCTCCACCCCAAGCATTTACTCATGGAGTTGTTTGATTGATAAATGCCTGATCGATGATCAGATCGTCCATCAGTGTTTTAGCTGGAGTTAGTTAGATACAGGAACTAAGGTGAAATATTATATTATATATTATATTATATTATATTATATTATATTATATTATATTATATTATATTATATTATATTATATTATATTATATTATATTATATTATATTATATTATATTATATTATATTTTTAAAACCTTGTAAATAAATAAAAGACCTAAAGCAGAAATTCAGAAACCGAACACTGAGTTGATAATATAATATAATATAATATAATATAATATAATATAATATAATATAATATAATATAATATAATATAATATAATATAATATAATATAATATAATATAATATAATATAATATAATATATGACATAAATGCCTTATTATGTATATGGTAAAATATTTATTTGTAATAAAAAATAACATTTTATATATACAATTATAAAATAGCATTTTAACAACAGTGTACACTTATATTTATACTCTATACTATATATATATATATATATATATATATATATATATATATATATATATATATATATATATATATATATATATATATATATATAATATTATTTTATTATAGTATGTTATTTATTGCATGTAATTACATCTGTAATTAATTTCTGTAATTACATTTATAATTACACTGTTGACCCATCCCTTACACCTTAACCCACCCTTAAACTACCAATACTACCAACCTCACCTGTATCCCACCTCAGTAGCAGCAGAATATGTGTAATGTAAAATAATATGAAGACAATAACTACGCTGTACTTATTTTTTGATGTAGGTATATAGCAGTCAAGGCCAGCTAATATAAAGTAGGACCAAATTTACTGAATAAGAAATTATAGATACTTATACATTCAGACTGACATTTACATATTCATATTTAATTCAATATATAATTAATTACAAATTAAATTACAATTTAATATTTTTCCCCTAGTATGTACAGTATTCAAGTTTGTGGCCATTATAAATATCTGCACTTTTACACCCCCCCCCCCACACACACACACACCGCACACACTTACACCTCTGTCCAGCGCTGAACACAGTGTCAATAAGTCTCATGCTTAGAGGCATAAAACTAATGTTAAACAGCAAGAGACTTTTGTGGGCACTGATGGTGTGTGTGTGTGTGTGTGTGTGTGAGAGAGAGAGAGTTAGACCGACACAGTGAGACAGAGAAGGTGCTGTTAGAGGGCATGTGTGTGTGTGTGTGTGTGTGTGTGTGTGTGTGTTGTACAGGTGTGGGGCGTCTCACTGGGCTTTGGACAGGAAGAGGAGAAGAGAGGGGGATGGGGACAGCTGGAGAGGAAGAAAGGAGGAGGGGGAGAAAAGAAAAAAATAATAAAAATAAACTGAGAGAGAAAAAGAAAAAGAAAAAGAAAAAGAAAAAGCGAGAACATGACAGTGCGGGAAAGAGGGATTTAGAGAAGAAAACAAAGGAAGTGAAGAGAATGTGAAGGGTACAAAAGAGTGAAGACACAAAGATGGAGGCCCAGAAGAAGTGATGGAGCAGATAGAGTGATAGTGGGAGCTTCTGCAGGCCAGCGGCTCGTCCCAAAGGAATGAGAGAGTGAGTGAATATCAATTCCCAAACAAAGAGCCTCTTCCAGATCCAGCCCATCAACATATGGAGGAGTCAATGGAAAACCCATCCACACAGAGAGAGCGACACGGCACAACAACACTAGCTCGACCGCAGGTCAAACACAGTGCTACACTAAAAACAACTCCCTTCTCATTAACATTTTGTTCATTCTTTTATGTATGTACATTTTTTAATTCTAATCTTATTTTTTGCATGGTCAATAATAGCTTTGTGGATCATAATGGAAGTGGTGTACAGGCCTGTTCACACCAGGAGTACATACATGTATATCAATGGAGAAAGGTCCATTCACACTGTTAATTTACACAATATATTTGATTATACAAATGTTCCTCACATGTAGTGATCGTGATGGTGTGGGAGAATGTCTATTAGGTTTTTTAAGAACAATCATAGTAAAGTCAGTCTCCAACTAAAATGCAGTAGCTACACCAACACTTTTAATATTCATGTATTTGAGCATTTTAAAGCAAACCACTCCGTCACATGACGGATCACAGTCTAAAAGGCTCGATTTAAGTCATAATTCAGTTTTGAAACTGAAGCTTTTGTAAAGCTCTTTAATACAAATTTGCATTAAACACATACAATATTTATGCTCAACCATTGATCGTCTTATTACTTTCTTAGCACTTTCTTTTCTGTTTTTGCTATAGCTTACCGTGCATGCTTCATGTACCTGGATTTTAAAAGTTGTCATCTCCTTGTGTGAAAAAATGGTTCCAGACACATGACTCAAAATCTAGTAATCAGAGAAATAATGCTTCTTAAACTGTCCGAAGTCCTTTTAAATCACGTTAGTTTACTGCCTCTAAGCATAAGTTTAAGCTTAGAGGCACAAAACTATTGTTTAAGAGCGAGAGAAATACAAATACAGTCTGCTGGATCGGGTCAAATACAAAATCCCCAAAACCGTTTGAAACTAATATTTCAATATTCAAAATTACCAACAGAATCTGACCATTTTTATTTTTATTTAGCTCAACTCTTGTGAAAAAGAAGTAGATTTTAGCATACTTTTAAAACAGAAAGTACTTATGATGGAAATAATACTTTAAAAGGATACACTTAAGGACTGAATGTAATGTTCTTGGACCCTTAACTGCAAATAAATAATATATTTTTTAAAAGTATTACAGAATTTGCATTTCTTTTAATGCAATTAGATAAACTTTAGAGTGCTTGTTTTGACTCAATTATGTAAGTGCATATTCATATTTAACTTCTGTTTTTATGTAGCACTTTATTTTAAGGTTATGTTACATGTACTTACTATTATAATAACAATAAATGATGCATACTGTAATTACATGCAAGTAACCCTAAGACAAACCCTAAACCTAACTCTACCCATTTTGTGAGTACATGTAGTTAGTTAATATTACTCAGTACTTTATGTGTAAATACACTGCAACACAGACACCTTCAAATAAAGTCTAAATATAATTAAATTATTTTTTTAAATGCATTAACTTTAAATGTGATATTGAGTGAACTGCTACAGTTTAAATCATAATCAGATACTTTACTATATGTGCTTTAGTGTGTTAGTCGACACATGAAAGCGTACTTGTTTAAAGCACAAGAAGAGATTATTAAAACATAGGAATTTCAACTTGATCTGACATTATTACGACATGCACATTTAAAAAAAGTGTTTTAATAGTCATGAAAGTATCTGTCTGTAGAAACAAATGGCTGTTTTTCACTAGTATTATATTATCTGCAAGTACAGTTGTTACCATTGTTAGGACAAACAGATAGTCTCATTCTAAACTTCTGAGGAAATGAACCTACTAATAGCTTATTTATAGTTGTCTCTGCACATAAACATTAAAGTATTTTAACACATTCTGAAGGCAGTCTATGCTAAACCTCCTTTGTGTGTGTAGTGCCAACGGTGTACGTGAACAAAGGCAAGTCCTCCCTCATCACTGTGTGTGTTTAAGCAGAAACAGAGACTCTGTGTCTCTCTTTATTGGGCTGGCAGTGGAGTCATTACTTGCTGTGTTCAGGCTGTGAGCGTCCATGCGTTACACACTCACACACATGTCTGCGGCCCTCGCAGGACTCCTGAGTGACCCCTGCAGCTCCAGCACAGCCCATGCAATTCAGACGCCTGATGACATGCGGAGGTGTGTGTGTGTGAGAGAGACAGAGGGTCATGTGTGTGCTGACACCCCTCTCCCTGTCTCTGAGGGCAGCGAGCGCAGGCAGGGGCTGCACACAGGGGTCCGCTCATACCTTCAACAATACACCACTCAAATAAGCAGGCAGAAAGTGTGTGTGTGTGCAGGTTTTGGGTGTGTGAATACTAGTGTTGATAGTTCCCACCAGGTAATTGCTCAGCAGGTGAAATTCAGAGAGTGGTCAACAGCAGGAACTTCAACTTTGCAGTGTGTTTAGCACTGTTTGGATGTTTGTTTTCATGCTTATTAAAACAGGTGCCGCTCGAGTCCGTCTCTAACGAAACTCCTTCACTCTGACACTGACACGTCTCACGAACGCCCGGATCTTTGATTTATTTGACCGTCTGTCTTTGTGGCTCAAATATATGTGCTTTTTATTCACTATGCGAGCAGTTACTTTTAATGTATTCACACCGAATGTGCTGCGTCCTGCGGCGAAGGCAATCGATATTAGATTTAGAGTGCAATACCAGAGTTTCTACTTTTCCCTCCATTTGCAAACTGGTGAAACTCGAGTTCAGTTACATTTAAAAGTACTTTGATGTTTGATATTCACAATTTTACTCTCACATCTCTAACACTGGTACAAACTTAGAAAAAGTATACGATTAAGTCCCACTTTATATTAAGTGTCCTTAACCACTGTGTACTTACATTTAAATAATAATTTGATATAATGCACTTATTGTGTACATATGTGCTTTTATATTGCACTTATATTTAAAAAAAATACATGCATAAAAATTGCATTTATTATTAATTTCAGTAATAACATTTATTATTACACTGTTGACCCATCCCTTACACCTTAAACCATCCTTTAACCAACCAGTCACACCAAACCTGTCCCTAACCTCACCTGTATCACATCTCAATAACAGCAGAAGTGTTTCCCAATACAATATGAACACAATGAGTACAATGTACTTATTTTTTGATGTAAGTACAGTGAGGTCAGGCCACTTAATATAAAGTGGGACCAAAGATGAAAATATAATGATATAAAATGTACTTTAAAGCAAACCTTTTTGACATTATTACAAAGTGCACTTTTTCTAAGAGAAACAAAGCAATGAAAGAATATGCTGTTTAAGCGCACTGAAGGCCACTTAAAGGGAAAGTTCACCCAAAAATGATCCAAACCTGTATGAGTTACTTTCTTATGTTGATCATAAAATAAGATATTTTGAAGATTACTGGTAAGCAAACAGTTGGTGGTTGCCATTGACTTCTATAGTAGGAAAAAAATACTATGGAAGTCAATGGCAACCACCAACTGTTTGATGTCCAGCAAACTTCCTTATTTTATGTTCAACATAAGAAAGCAACTCATACAGGTTTGGAGGGTTAGTAAATGATGACACAATTTTCATTTTTGAGTGAACTATCCCTTTAAGTGACCTTTTATTCCATTGCTATTCTACTACTTATTGTTTGTTTGTTTGTTTGTTTGTTTGTTTTTGTTTTGTTTTTTTGAAGTGTACACTACAAGTGCACAATACTATACAATTAAGTGCATCTTTTTTTCACCATTGGACATCCATTGATAGCTAATACCTTTTTAAGTTTCATCTAGCGGTCAGGTAAGATTGTAAGTGAATGAAATAAAGTATTGCTTTATGGCCCTAAATGTAAAACTGTGTGCTACCAAAAACGTTTGCCAGACTTACCAAAATAAGCACTTTGTTGGCTCAAATTGTGGCTCATTATTTTGGTAACAATTACAAAAAATATAAGAAATTAAATTAAATTAAATTAAATTAAATTAAATTAAATTAAATTAAATTAAATTAAATTAAATTAAATTAAATTAAATTAAATTAAATGTGATTCTTGTAAAATCATAATTTTTATATAAGTTTTCAATATTAAATCTTAAGGTAAACGTTTAGCTAACATGCAAAGTAGTGACATTTATTTATTGTATCAAAATTAATTTTTACTCACTTAAAAAAATCTATTTATTTGTTTGTTTCCTATTTTATGTCTCAATACATTCACAAATGTACTTTTGTGTGTGTGTTATTTTCATTGTAACTGGGAGCACTGTAGTGAATCAGATTCTGTGTTAAATTGGACATAAGTGATTGCAAGCAAGCATGTAAGTGTTTCATGGCTTCATCTTCATCCTCACAGGATGTAGCAGATCAGTAAGGCATTATAGAGGTTTCTTACAAGTGTCTAGGTTAGATTCAAGCCCACATGCTTGTCAACACATGACACGATCACACTTTTTAGCACTTAAGGACTCAGTAATCTTTATGTTTAAGATGGATGATGTGTTTCCATAATTGGTCATTATGAGCATTTAAGCCTTTCTGCCCACACAGTATCCGTCTGGTTTGTAAAGCAGTGCACTGTGTAAACGTCTTGCAGATATCTCACTCCTCTCTGTACACAGAGAACGAGACGTGAAAGAGCATGTTGGGAATATAAATGCCTGTCTGCTCAAAGGCTCAAAGAGCTGATTAGGATCTGCTCCAAGAACAGCTTTATGGACCCGTTAAAGTTTTATTACACACAGCCCTCAGGTAAAGGCAGTAAATATAATACCTCTCCCGTGCCCCGATCCTGCTCTTTGAAGCTCTATAACACATAAAATAATAGAAATTCACTTATAGGGCTTTAGTCTGAATAACTGATGTGCAGAAATCACAAATATGGGGATGTATGTCATGTCCCAATCAAATATTGAAAGTATAATAAGAATATAAAGTGAAGTGAAAAAAAAAAAACAATTGTGAGAATTCACTGAAATGTATATATGTTTTGCTTCGTAAAAAGTTTATAAAATAATAGTCAGAAAAAAAAATGAGATGGAACCGTTTATTGAAGTTTTAGAGAAAATGGTTTGCTTATGCGTTTCATATTTTGTATCATGTTTTATCAGGGCTTTTATGGCTCATATAGTATGATATATAGAGGAATATAATGCTCATACTAAATAATAAAAGACAATAAAATCACCTTAGATATTTATAAACCCAAAATTAGCCAAATATGCAATATGGCTATAAACTATGATATGATTCTGACAGCTTGCAGTATAAGATTTTTATATCAAGAATACTTGCATAAAATTATTTAAATAATATAAATCAGCTTTCATGCTATATCTCCCAAAAATATGTAAGATGTTTAGTGCTGTCAAATGAATAATCACAATTAATCACATCCAAAATAATAGTTTTTGTTTACATAATATATGTATGTACTGTATGTATTTATTATGTATATATATGTATATATAAGTACACACACATAAATTATATATTTTGAAAATATGAAAATGTTTATACATTTATAGATTTATATTCTTATATTTTATATTGTAAATAAATATATTTAATATATAAAAATGTTTCTTAAATATATAAATGAATGTGTGTTAATGTTGTCCACAACTTTTATAGTGGATTAGATTAATTGTTTGACAGCACTAAAGATAATATTTAAATGCTAATTTTTATGATCAAATATCTGTATTTTTGATGGAGGCGGGGGGGGGGACATTTAATGCAATGCAATACAGTGATGATTGAGAGATGAATAAATAAAATATTTTCAAAAGCCTGATTTATCATATTTCATTTTGATCTTAACATGTTGTTTTAATGATGTATGGATAATCAAGCTAAGTTGCTTCAATCCAGTAAATGTTTATCTTGAAATCTTAATAAAAAAAAAAAATTATACTGGAAAGTATAAACATAAAAAATAATAATTCTAGCCATTGAAATTTGATTATACATCACATCATAATCAAATATTTAGCAAAGCAACATAAATCTGGTGTGTCTGACTGTTACCATACAAAGATGATTTTTTTCTAAGCTTTCTGACAGTTTGTGTGACTGTATAAGGTGAATCTGAAATGGGTTTCTTTTAAATGTGATGTATGCGCTGACATGCCCCAGAATCTGAGCACATTCACACAGAGCTGACAGGAGTCTCCCTTTCTCTTCATCTCTCTCTCCATCTATCTATCTATCTATCTATCTATCTATCTATCTATCTATCTATCCCTCTCTCGCAGCATTTAGAATAAAGATCACATGCACTCTGCACTGGTGTTGAGGAATACTAAGTCAGGCAGTCAGATAGATGTCTCGCCAAAAGGGATTTGTCCCTGAGAGCTGAAGGCAGAGAGGAGACTGCCCTGCCATTTGCATTTCTGAATTGCTTAGCTGGTCAAGCATGCGTTATTCTGCGGGCAGAGCCGCCTTTGAAGACTGTCATAGCAGCACACACCCACAGGAGTGGGCTCACTGTTGGACTTTACCCAGCAAATATGGATTATGTTAAAGGCAGCTGAGAATTGAGCATATGCTAATGTGTCCCTGCTGGTGTGTGTGTGTGTGTGTGTGTGTATGGGAGGACAACTACTGTTTGGCAGGTCTATCATTCCTTCATTAAAGGCCACATTATTACTTACAACCGTGCTTGCATGACAATCGCGTGAGAAAAGGCCAGTCCCTGTGAGCGCTGATTGTGGGTTTGATTGTGTCCTTTGGTGCTGCTTTCTACAATTTTTATCAGCTGTTAGAAGAAACGTTTGAAAGCAACTCTTCAGTAGCAGCTTGTGATTAATTGGAGGAATTTCCAGTATCTGTGTCCATTTGATAATCTATATTTCCAAGTAAAGTATTTTTAACAAACTGATTTTACGACTGTTAGTTTGCCTATGGATTGTCATCTCTGACACAGATGACTGTACAGATGATTTTATTCATGTATGTATGAAACGATATACAGATTTGCACTATTCTTGAAAGTTTGGGGTTGGAAAGATATCTTAAGGTTTTTGCATTAGTATAAGTCTCTTCTAGCTTCATTAATTTGGATCAAAAATAGAGTAAAAACTGTAAAAGTGTAAAATAGTATTACAATTTAAAAGGACTGTTTTCTATTTGAATATGTTTTAAAATGTAATTTATTGCTGTGATGCAAAGCAGAATTCTCAGCATCATCTAAAATGCTAATAGTCTGTTTTTTTTAATCATCCCATGCTTCTTAATGTTAATTAAATCATGAAAAAAAAAAATTGCATTTGATAATTTTTTTGATGACATCACCCAACAAAGAGACCTTTGATAAATAAAAGTATTATTTCATTTAACAAATATTCTTCTACAATCTATATAATTTAGTAAGTATATAATATTACATAATTATAATTATATTAATTTTAAAATACAAAGGATTATAATTAAATATTAATGAAATGTAAATATGAACAAATATATAACCAAAATATAAACATAAAACATTTTTTTTCTTTAGAACGCATTAACAATACAAAAAAGGTAGAAGCTTATTATGTTTGTAATATTTAGATTTAATTGTATATTTATTTACTTGTAAGCTAAAAAAAGAAAAAGAAAGAAAGAAAAGAAAATACAAGAAAAGAAAAGAAAAAGATAAAAAAAGATCATTTAAGTCTAATTTCTAGCGTAGAGGCTCTGTTCTCCTTCAGTAAAGATATAATTCCAGATTCAGCAAATAGTTACTGACACCCTATCCAAGCCTAGAAGAATTAGCATCATCAAAATGACACAATTACCAGAGTCAGGACTGGATCTGAGCCCCTGTCCCAGCGGGAGTTGTGTGTGTGTGTGTAAGGGGTAGCCCCTGGCTTAGATGTTGAATTTGCTGGGGGCATTGTTAGCCTTCTCCACCCCTCACCCTGGATTTGGGCTAGCCTCCAGCATGTGTGGGTCCCCCACTTTTCATACTACACACACACACACACACACACAAACACACATACTCACACAGGCTTGGAAGGACATGAGCTATTTGCCCCCGGGCAGTCAGCTAGTTTGGATGGACTCAGATGAGGCACATTAAAGGGCCAGTGATAAATCTGGTGTGTGAATTGCGAACAGAAATGCTTTTGTATGTAATTAATTCCAGTGGTGCCTCAGGCCCTTAACTGCTTGATGTGTGGGCCAGCTACAATCAACACCTCAGCTAAAGATTAAACAACCCCGTTACAGAACAAACTACAGCACTTAAGATAATCTACAGTTAAATAAGAGACCGATCTACACCACGACCAGTGTTGGGTCTGATGCATTATTATGTAATTATTTACTGTTAATGACTTTTCACTTAAAAAAGTCAAATAAGGGATTACTCAGTTCTGTAATTGTAACAGTGTAACAGTATATATATATGTAACATATAATATTAAAATGTGTGGTTTTAATGTAAACGTGTCCCTTTAAAAATATTGGTCATTTCAAGAATAATTCATAATTCATAACTACACCTCTAAAAAAAAATAACTAATCTGCAGACCAAACTGCACCTCTAAAAAAAAACTAATCTACAGACCAAACTACACCTCTAAAAAACAGTAAAACTGATCTACAGACCAAACTACACCTCTAAAAACAGTAAAACTGATCTACAGACCACACTACACCTCTAAAAACAGTAAAACTGATCTACAGACCAGTAAAACTGATCTACAGACCAAACTACACCTCTAAAAACAGTAAAACTGATATACAGACCAAACGACACCTCTAAAAACAGTAAAACTGATCTACAGACCAAACTACACCTCTAAAAACAGTAAAACTGATCTACAGATGTAACGACAGGTAAAAGAGGAGGAAGCAATTGCAGGCAATCAGATGATGTTTATTAGAAAGAGAGTCCAGAATGTAGGCAATGGCAAGGAAGGTCTACGGTGGCGTGAGAAGAGCTGGATGGTGAAGTCGATGGTGCAGGTGAAGGAGGTCAATGGATGAAACCAGGAACAGACCGGAACACTGACACGAGGACGACAACACGAAACCAATCCAGCACACGAACACGGAAGACGGTAATCCATCGGAGACGAGGCGGGGGGGGAACCGGGGCAGGCGGATTAAGACGGGAAGAAATCACCGATTTAATTTTGGACACATGGAACACGGGATGAATCCTCCTGTACGCCGGAGGAAGGCTAAGATGCACGGTTACCGGATTAATAATCTTGGTAATAGAAAACGGGCCAATAAATTTGGGAGCAAGTTTGTTAGAAACGGAACGCATAGGAATATTCTGGGTAGAAAGCCACACTCTTTGACCGACGACGTAACGGGGAGGCTTCGACCGGTGGCGATCGGCCTTAGCCTTGGTGCGCGACCTAGCCTGGAGCAGAGCTCTGCGAGCTCTGGTCCAGGTGCGGTGACACCTCTGGACTAGTGCGTGTGCGGAGGGGACCGAAACCTCGGATTCCGTACTGACAAAATTAGGTGGTTGGTACCCTAAACTACACTTAAATGGAGACATGCCCGTAGATGACACTGGCAAAGAATTGTGTGCGTACTCCACAACTGAGAGTTGCTGACACCAGGACGAAGGATTATTGGAAGCCAAACATCGCAAAACCCTCTCGACATCCTGATTGGCTCGTTCGGTTTGACCATTGCTCTGGGGATGGAACCCGGAAGAAAGACTAACAGTCGCTCCTAACAATTTACAAAATTCTCGCCAAAATTTGGACACAAATTGGGGACCCCTGTCAGAAACCACGTCTGTCGGAAGGCCATGTATGCGGAAGACGTGGTCAATGACAGCTACCGCTGTTTCCTTGGCTGAAGGTAATTTGGGCAAGGGAATAAAATGAGTCGCCTTCGAGAACCGGTCCACTACGGTTAAAATCACCGTATTGCCTTTAGAGGGCGGGAGGGCGGTGATAAAATCTAGCAAAATGTGGGACCAGGGTCTTGAAGGGACAGACAGCGGTAAGAGTAACCCATCTGGAGGTCGATTGGAAGTCTTACCAATAGCGCAAACCGAACAAGCCAAGACGAAATCGTGGACGTCACGAGCCATACCAGGCCACCAAAATCGTTGCTTGACTAGAAATCTAGTTCTACTAACCCCTGGGTGACAAGCAACACTGGAACAATGACCCCACTGGAGAACGTCTGACCGTAACCCCTCCGGCACAAACAATCGGTTCGGTGGGCAACGAGCCGGGGGCGTTACCCCTTCTAAGGCAGTCAACACCTTCGATTCGACCTCCCATCTGAGCGCGGAGATAATGATGGTCCCCGGTAAAATGGGCTCGGGAGTAGCAGTACGATCGGAACGCTCAAAAAGACGGGACAAAGCATCGGGTTTTATGTTTTTGGAACCCGGCCGGTAAGAAAGTGTAAAATCGAAACGACCGAAAAACAATGCCCACCGAGCCTGCCTGGAGTTAAGTCTTTTGGCGGTTCTAATGTATTCGAGATTCTTATGGTCCGTCCATACAATGAAAGGTACACCCGACCCCTCAAGCCAGTGACGCCATTCTTCCAGTGCAAGTTTGACTGCCAACAACTCTCGATTGCCAATGTCATAATTAACTTCTGCAGGAGATAAACGGTGAGAATAATACGCGCATGGATGCACCTTTCCGTCTGAGGATGCGCGTTGGGATAACACTGCTCCTACCCCCACCTCTGACGCGTCGACCTCCACTATGAATTGACGTGAGCGATCAGGGGTGACGAGAATGGGAGCTGAAACAAAGCAGCTTTTCAGTTTGGCAAACGCAGCCTCAGCTGCGTTTGACCACCTGAACGTCAAACTAGGGGAGGTCAAGGCGGTCAGAGGAGCGGCTAGTTGGCTGAAATTGCGAATGAAACGCCGGTAAAAATTGGCGAACCCCAGAAATCTCTGCAGGGCCTTGCGAGACTCTGGGGATGGCCAATTTACCACAGCCTTAACCTTCTCAGGATCCATGCGAACACCCTCAGTCGAAATGATGTGTCCTAGAAAAGAAACAGACTGTGCATGAAAAACGCATTTCTCCGCCTTGACAAACAATCCATTCTCTAGCAACCGCAGAAGCACTCGTCGTACGTGTTGCACGTGTTCCTGGAGAGACGAAGAAAAAATCAATATGTCATCCAGGTAAACATATATGAACAGATCGACCATGTCTCGCAACACGTCATTAACGAGTGCTTGAAAGACTGCCGGCGAGTTGGTTAGCCCGAACGGCATCACGCAGTACTCAAAATGGCCTCTAGGGGTGTTAAAGGCAGTCTTCCACTCATCCCCCTCCCTGATGCGGACCAAATGATAAGCATTACGTAAGTCCAATTTAGTGAAAACGGACGCTCCCTGCAACCTCTCAAAAGCTGAAGACATAAGCGGCAAAGGATAGGTATTCTTTACCGTTATGTTGTTCAGCCCTCGGTAGTCAATGCAAGGTCGCAAGGATCCGTCCTTCTTTCCCACAAAAAAGAACCCCGCCCCCGCTGGAGAAGAAGAAGGGCGGATAAACCCCGTTGCTAGAGAACTGGATATATATTTCTCCATGGCCGCCGTCTCTGGAATAGACAAAGAATATAACTTGCCCTTAGGCGGAGAAGTACCTGGCAATAACTCTATCGCACAGTCATAGGGACGATGAGGAGGAAGAGAATCAGCACGAGACTTACTGAACACCTCCTTCAGGTCGTGGTACTCCGCGGGCACGCTAGCCAAATCCACTGCTTCCCCCTGAAACACAGACTCAGAAACATTAACACCAGCAGACAAAAGACAAGACAAATGACATTCCTCGCTCCAGCTAACCACGGATCCAAGGCGCCAATTGATCCTGGGGTTGTGTTTCTGAAGCCAGGTGTGACCGAGAACGATGGGGGATTGAGGTGAGTCCGTGATGTAAAATGAGATCTCCTCATTATGGTTGCCAGATGTGATGAGAGAAACAGGTAAGGTGGTCTGTGTGATGACTGGTAGTCTGTGTCCGTTGAGAGCAAAGGGTGCAATGGGGTGTTTGAGGGAGGTGAGAGGAATGTTAAGCTTACAAGCGAACTTGAAGTCCATGAAACTACCCTCTGCCCCAGAATCCAACAAAGCGTGATGATCGAGTGCGTGGGTGGACCACCGTAGACTCACCGGAAGGAGTGTCGATGTAGATGAGGTCTTCCTGGCAGAGATCCCACCCGATAGTAGCCTCCGTTTTACTATCGGGCTTGGTCTTTTACCGGACAACGCTGGATGTGATGTTCTTGGCTGCCGCAGTATAAACATAGTCCCAGGGATCTCCGCCTGATCCTCTCCTCCCGGGAGAGCCGAGCTCGCCCCACCTGCATGGGTTCAAGATCTCCCGGTGGGCTGACCGCAACCTCTGAGCGCTGACACTGAGCCTCCGGTCTGTTCGCGAGAACTGCTCTCCCCCTCCGTCTGGCGGCTTGATCGAGTCGGTTGTCAACTCTGATGGTGAGATCAATCAGGCTATTGAGAGAAGTGGGGAGCTCGACGGCGCGGATCTCCTGTTGGATGCGGTCAGCCAACCCATGCAGGAAGTGATCCCACTGCGCCTCTTCGTTCCACTTACACTCCGCCGCCAGGGTGCGGAACTCAATCGAGTAATCGGATACGGACCTGTCCTCTTGACGTAGGTCCGTGAGAAGTCTAGCCGCTTCCCTCCCGGCGACGGAGCGGTCGAAGACCCGTCTCATCTCCTCCGAAAGGGCGTGGAACGAGGCACAGCAGCTGTCTTGATTCTCCCACACCGCCGTCCCCCAGAGGGCAGCCCTTCCCGTCAGTAGTGACAAGACGAATGCCACCTTCATTTCCTCGGTGTAGAACGTGCGGGGCTGCATGGCGAAGTGCAGAGAACAATGAGACAGAAATGATCGACAAAACTCTGGCTCACCCGCATATTTCTCAGGGATGGGGAGGCGTGGTTCGGGCTGGGAAATACCCCCGGAGACGATCGGCGGTGTGGGTGGCGTGGGAGGCGCAGCGGGTGGCTGTTGTCGTTGGTGTTGAGTCTGGAGAGCGAGCTCGGACACCTTCGTCACCATTGCTTGGAAGGCTCGACCCATCTCATCTATCGCCTTGTCTTGGCGATCCATACGACCCACGGCTCTCTGCAGAAATTCCTCCAGATGAGATGGGGAGCGATCGCCTGCTGCTTCCATGATGGTCAGATCCTACTGTAACGACAGGTAAAAGAGGAGGAAGCAATTGCAGGCAATCAGATGATGTTTATTAGAAAGAGAGTCCAGAATGTAGGCAATGGCAAGGAAGGTCTACGGTGGCGTGAGAAGAGCTGGATGGTGAAGTCGATGGTGCAGGTGAAGGAGGTCAATGGATGAAACCAGGAACAGACCGGAACACTGACACGAGGACGACAACACGAAACCAATCCAGCACACGAACACGGAAGACGGTAATCCAACTAGGACACGGAGACATGAGAGAGGGTCTGACAACAGAGAGAGAGTGAGGTGAGTATAAGTAGCTGAGGTGTGATGAAGATCAGCTGGAGCGAGACAATCAACACCCAGGTGATGACAATCAACTAAACGAGCACATGGAGACAACGTAAGTACAAAAACAACCACAAAACATGACACGGAGGAAACACTGGATTTCCTACCGTGACAACAGACCAAACTACACCTCTAAAAACAGTAAAACTGATATACAGACCAAACGACACCTCTAAAAACAGTAAAACTAATCTACAGACCAAACTAAACCTATAAAAAAAAATTAAACTAATCTATAGACCAAACTACACCTCTAAAAAACAGTAAAACTAATCTACAGACCAAACTACACCTCTAAAATCCAAAAAACTAATCTACAGACCAAACGACACCTCTAAAAAAAAAAAAAGTAATCTACAGACCTAACGACACCTCTAAAACCACCCAAAAAGCCTAATCTACAGACCAAACCTCACCTCTTAAATCCAAAAAAGCAATCTACAGACCAAACTACACCTCTAAAAACCCCAAAAAGTAATCAACAGACCTAACTACACCTCTAAAATCCAAAAAAGTAATCTACAGACCAAACTCCAGCTCTAAAAACCCCAAAAAAACTAATCTACAGACCCAACTACACCTCTAAAAACCAAAAAAGCCTAATCTACAGACCAAACCTCACCTTTAAAATCCAAAAAAGTAATCTACAGACCAAACGACACCTCTAAAAACCCCAAAAAGTAATTTACATACCAAACAACTTCTCTTAAATCTAAAAAAGTAATCTACAGACCAAACCTCACCTCAAAATTAAGCAACGACACAGCTGCAGACTAAAAATAAATAAATAACAACATGGCAACAGACCAAACTACACCGTTATAGAAAATAAATAATAATAATCTATAGTTAAACAACGACATGGTTGCAGTCCAAACTACACCATTATGGACCAAAAAAGCGAATCTACGGTTATACAACAACACAGCTACAGACCAAAAAAATAAATAAAGCTGATCTCCAACTATCCAAACAAAGACCAAGCAACTCAATTACAGACCCAACTAACTCACATCTTAACCCAACTATATGGCTAAAAACCAAAGAAACATGCTTCAGACCCAACTACACAACAAAAATATTAACATCACAGAAAGTGATGAACTAGCAAAGCTAATGAACAAGCAACTCATCTTATCACTCAATACACCACTCATCTACAGACCCAATGACACAACTAAACACCAAACAAGAAACCAACACCACAACAATGTTGGTTTGGACCCAACTGACTTTCACACTGTGGACAAAAATAGTTGAAACATTCGGTAACACTTTATTTTAAAGGTGTCCTTGTTACACGTTACATGTACTTACTGTTATAATAACATTACATTATGAATAATTCAATGAAAGTAACCCTCATTCTAACCCTAACTGTATAGTAAGTAATATACGTGCAGTTAATTGATATTACTCAGTACTTAAATGTATAATCTATAACAAGTAATATAATACTGTAACAAGGACTTCTTAAAATAAAGTATAACCAAACATTCTTCAAAATATCTTTTTTTTTTCATGTTCTACACCAGAAAAAAAAGTCAGAAAGTATTTTAAACAACAATGACAGAACATTTACGCTATTTTTAGGTGAAATATGCTCTTAATGATCCCTAATGTCAGATTATCAGTCAAATGTAAGTTTGACATTATCTAAAACAAAAGAGGAAAAAAACAAAAGGGAGGCAATTTAAACAGGCTGCACTTCTTAGTAGTGTTAATGCAGCTCATTAAATGAAAGATATCCAAAATTAAGAGTGTCTCTCTTCTCAGCAATAAATCTCAATTTGACCTCAGAGACCAGAACGAGAGAGGCAGAGATTGGGGGACAGACTAGCACAGGGCGGCGCTCTCCACTCCACCGCTCTGTGTGTCATTACGCTGTCACACCATCAAATCACATGATTACACCCACAGAGCCAGCCGCAGTGCCGCGCCGCAGTCCCGTGATGATGACACGCGCAGGCAGCGGTCTCTTGATGATGACACGCGCAGGCTGTGTGATGAAAGGCTGCGAGGTGGCCTTGGCGCAGAGGCCAAGGAGTCGCCATCACTCAGTCCAGCCCCGACGAGCTGATCTCAGATCAGATCCGCTCGGATGCCGCTTGCAGTGACCGCATGTCTTAAAGCCCCTCAAACACAAACAGATCTGTGGAAGAGGTTGAGCATAGCCAGTGTTTTTCTGCCTATGTTCGTGATGCCTGCTAAAATATGATTGTGGGGTTACACTTACACTGTACTACCTATATGATTAGGGTTTGTTTTATGGTTACTTGCATATAATTATGCATAAATTATTGTTATTATAATAGTAAGTATGTAACATAGGATAACAAGGAAACCTTAAAATAAAATGTTATCTGTGTCTTGAACTACTATGTATTAATAATTTGATATAGTGCATTATAGTATACCTGCATCTGTACTTTTTCCGTATTTATATGTATAATTACACTCCTGTCTCTATCCCTTCTCTTAACCCACCCTTAACATTCACCATAAGCCACCTTAATAGCACTCTAAAGTGTTTTGGATCGTGCTTTATTTGATAGTAAGTGTAATTTTGTGTACTTAATGAATACTTGCCTAAGAAAGTACTGCTAATATAAGATAAACACATAGGGTAACACTTTATTTTAAGCTGTCATTGTTACACATGTTACATGTACTTACTATTATAATAACAATTATGCATAATTACATACAAGTTACCCTAAGACAAACTCTAATACATGCATGCTATTCATTAGTACTACTCAGTACTTAAATGTGTAATTACGCTGTAACAAGAAAACGTTAAATAATGTAACCAATATTTTTTGTTTAGTTACTATATTGTAGCTGAAGATACGTAATATAAAGTGTGACCAAAATTACTCATATTCAGGGATCTGCAGCCCATAAATTGACATGTTAAATTATGTGGCATGTATTGGAGTGGTGTACTATTTCTTTCTGTTGTGATTAAACGTACAATCTTCAATTGACAGATGATCAGATGGGTCCCAAAGCATATCTAAAGGCCAGAATATCATAGAACATCCTAGCAACTTCATAGCAATGTGCTAAAAAACTCTCAGAAGACATTATGAACTGCATAGCAATGCTTGTGCATCGCGAGTGCAGGTTTTGGACGTTTTCTTCAGAAATTGTAAAAATCTAGCTTTTGATTTTCTGTCCAGAACTTTATGCATTGACTACCGTTCCGGAATGTAGCATATAGCATGTTTTATATACGAGAGGCAGAAAAAGATATGGTAGTAATTAGATGGATAGAGGGGTACTGAGAGCTCTTAACAGGCCTGTGCGCTGCATGGACACATCGGAGGACAGTTTGTCGATGGAGCCTTTTATAATGCAAAGGCTTATAATTATCTTGCAGCCTCTCTCTCTTTGCTCTCTTTCTCTCCTCTTTGCTTTGACATATCGCTTTCCTAAATGTCAGGAGGAGTGGTCCGGCACGGCCATCCCCAAACTGCTCCTCTCTCAAGCCGCTGATGGCTCAGCTTTAGCCCAGAGATCTCTGCCGTCTCCCCTCCCATCAGGGAATAACCATTCAGGCCTCAGTGAACGTTGACCTGGCTATTGTTGTTTGTGATACTTACTGGTAAACTTTTGCAATCAATACAACATCAGGCAGAAGAGCCCAGGGGAGCGGGGAGCTGAAGCAGTGCACTTAATCTTCCCTCCGGTCGCTGCTCTCTGCTCTGCCGCTAAACTGGGTAGTTGGCCTAGTTGATGCGGTATTATTGCAGCAGAGGTCAGATGAGAGCTGTCTGCCCCAGCTCCTGATGAATGGCTGTTTTTGATAAAGCGTCTCTCCCATCTAACAAGAGACATTTAATAATGATGAACCATAACAGCACACAAAAAAAAATCCTTGTAGGCTGCAGCAGTGGGGAAAAAAAGACCTTCTTGCCTTTCCTTCTCTTAGCTTTTCTCTTGTTCACTCCATTTTCTATCTCTCTAGTTCCCTGAACACATACATGCTATTTTTGTTGCTTATGCCTTTAGAAAGAACTTGCTCCCTAAAATAAAGGAATCTAAGTAAATAAGGCTTTTATTTTCGTCAATAATATTTTGAATTATGCACTGCAAAACATTAAAATGCTACTGAGAAATCAATGCATGGTATGCCTTTTTTTCCAGGACACAACAAATTACTGTTAAATAAATAAAATTAGGGTGCATTGTTGGATAATAGTGCAAATAGTTACCATTATGGTGATTAGTGTTCCCATTGGAACTTGGTGCTTAAACCTTATTTGTCTTTTTTGTTTACAAGACTGTTTAAACTTTAAAAATAAAAATAATAACTAGGTATGCATGCCTAGCATAGTTTATGAAGCACAACAATGACCACAATATAAAAAAATATATTTTAGATAAAACTTTAATGACAGTGCTTTAAAAACTTTTTTAACTTTAAAAACAGTAACTAAAAAGGGGTGGTGGAGTTGTGACTGTTTTCAAATAGGTTTTAAAACCTTTTTGAGTCTTGTCCCACACTTAAAAATCATGCAATGTTAGACTAAACAGCAGACAAAGTAAATCAACATATGAATGGCTCATATTTGTGTCTGATTAAATTAAACAGAGAAATGAGAAAGTATAAAAAATAAACTTCTGGTTGCAGAATGAAGCCTGTAGTAGATACTGTATGATGTTATCTTAGAGACCCCTATCAGTCATCAGAATGCACTTAAGTGTTAGTATATCCAACTGTATCCCAAAAGGTACTGTTTTTAATTCATATATAGACTGTTATTCGGCCTCTAAACACCCTCTTAGATTATCATTTGGCTTGAACCAGTCAGTCGTCCACTTTTTTATTTATCATGTGTACTCGGCCCTCATCTATGAGCAAAATAAAAACAAATATTCACATATCACAGAGAGAGCTAAATGGTCAGATTATGCCTTCATGATGAGTGTCAAAACAAGCGCTCTGTCTTCACACGCTCTGAATCTCTAACTGAAGGCATTTTAAAGCACATGCAATCTCTGAGCTGAGATGAGGAAAGACACCCTTGATTTACCATACATCACTCTGATGAGCAATCAAATCAGTGTTTACTTAGCTTAAGAGCCTCTCAGTAAAAACTCTCTCCTGTTATGAAGGAGTTACTGTGAAATTAAATGGCATTCTTCCTGGAGATGCGGAGCAGAGAGAGATGACAGGTTTGACGCGTACCATGCCTGCGGTGACAGGAATAACAAATTAATTGGGACAATAACACATTGTCTCCAAAAGGTGAAGTAAACACAGAACACTGTATATTTTTCAAGATCAGTAAAATCTCAATTGGATCTAAAAATAAAAGCGAGACATTGAGCAGTTTTAATGCATTTTGACATGTCCGTATTATTCTGTCACAGCACTATAAATGAATCATAACTCCGCTCTGCATCAACGAATTACCCGCATTTTGAGAAAATACATTGTGCGTCAGTCTGTGAATTATGAAGCAAGATCAAAATAAACGCCTAATGACTCTGGAGAAGCTTGGAATAATTTATCGACATAAGACGCTTCTCGGAAAAAGGAAAAAAAATGAGTGACTGAAAACAGGGGTGGCTCCTCCGCTCTTCTATATCCTCGGCTTTCCAAATGTCTACAAACATCAGACTAAGGCCCCTCTTGATCACTGAGGCTCGGAGAATGAAGCTTCCCTAAACATTGCTGAATTTAATCACAGGCTCATGTATTGATCACACACATGTCAAAATGTTCAGAGCCAGAGATAAGAAGGCTTTCACCGATCTGAAGAACAGCATTTAAAAGAGGAAACATTTCTTTACTTTGTCAATCTGAAAGTTGTTTAAGAGCTGTCATAAGATATAAGTGAATACTGCAGGATGAAATGGAATTTGAAGCCTGAGCGTTATGGATTTGTTCAAATATGCATATCGACTAATTTCAGAAATGTTTACTCACTGTACGCTCAATAATCAGTAATTCAATTATGTTTTTTTATGGAGCAGAATGAATGAATGAATTAATGCATACATGTTATCTGTATAAGCTTCTGGTATGCCTGTATGGATGCACTATGTACAGTATATATTACTTTATTTGATTAATTTTATCATTACTATTATTGCAGTGCATTATAAGCAGTCTGTTCTGCCTGCATTGTATTAAAATGGTGACATAAATTGATATTTATTTAGCATTTCATGCTAAATATCAAATTTATAATTCTTATTTTGCTCATTTTTTAATTGGAAGAAAATAGAATAATAATAATACAAAAAAGCATAAGGTAACTTTTCTAGGATGTTTTACAGTATTCATCCAGATGTGCCCTTTTCTTTATATAATTATGTAAATATTTTACACCAAAACAAAAGGCATGTTGAAAAGCGCAAAAGAGGTGTGCTGATTTTACTCGATGACAATATTTGTAACATCTCAGTAACAGATTAATTGCATGTAATTGGCCTGGCCAGACATATTTGTCATGAAGAAGCAGATAACATCTGTTCTACATTAATTACTGTAGATTCACACCCAGCCCTCCATTAAGAATACAGCATCATCCCACAGCTCATTCTGTGTCCAACATAAATTCAGTTCATTCCAGTGACTGCATACATGACAGTTTATAGATAGTGCAATCCTGCTAATGCAAGTTTCAGTGCAGTGTGATGTCATTTTATCTAAACCAACCACTTTCATTCAAGACCACAATATGGTACATAGCAGTAACACTTTATTTTTTAAATTGCCCCTATTACACATGCTACATGTACTCACTATTATAATAATGATGCATATTTACATGAAGTAACCCTAAACCAAACCCTAATTCTAATTCTATTTCAAAAGTTTTTATTATTATTATGTATTTATTTATGTTTTTTATTTTATTTTTGTACATACCTCTATATGTTGGTATATTCAGCAGAGGGATTTTTTAATTTATTTATTTTTTATTTTATTTTTTAAGTAGTTTACGGAAGAAATTGCTATTTCTTTAAATAAATTCAATTATAATAACAATTTTCTTAATAAAAATACAAATCTACCTCCACATATGCTCTAAACTATGGGGAGCCATTTTATTACAATTAACAACAGAGCCCAAATTAAATTTAATCACTATTTATTTTTAAATATAATAATCAACACTCAACTCGTAAACATGTAAATTGCACATAATACAGTTTTAAAATTAACTTCTAATTTATAAAATTTATGTTCGTTGTTGAAATATGTTCATTTACACAGTGGCTGTCATAGCTTGTTTAAACATAAATTGAATAGTGTTCCTGTGGCTCAATCGTAGAGCATTGTATTGGCAGTGCAAAAGGTTGTGGGTTCAATTCCCAAAGAACGCGCCTAAATGTGTAGCCTGAATGCACTGTAAGTCACTTTGGATAAAAAGCATATGCTGAATGCATAAATGTAACCCTAACCATATAGTAAGTGCATGTAGTTAATTGATATTACTCAGTAGTTAAATGTATAATTAGACTGTAACAAGGACACCTTAAAATAAAATGTAACCAACAGGGCTAATTATAATAATAAATGTTTTAATCAGGTGGCAGTTCCTTTGGGTTACACTAAACAATGATTTTCTGAGGTAATTAATAATTGGAGCATTTTAATCTATTTTTTATTTTATTTTATTTTACAAGAAGATACTGTTTCAGTCTTTTCACTTCAATATTTCACATTTAATTAAATGTGTTACTTGCTGTTTCTTTGTAATTACTTATGGTATTTGACAGGGTTGTTTAGGCCCAAAAAAATAAATAATAATAATTGCTTGAACCCTTTTTTAATATATTCAGATAGTTATCAAGGTATCATTTCATTATTTGGTTAAAATAAATAAATAAATAAATAGGATTACTAAAACAAAATTTTAAATGAAAAACTAAATATAAAAATAGAGATCAATGCAAAACATATAAAAAACTATAATAGTCTCAATACTAATACTAAAACAACTGTTTACTTGTTTACTTCCCACTCCTTTAAATTGTTGCAAAATTAAATTAATGAATACATAAATAAATGGATGCAATACAATTGGTGTAAAACTGCACATTTTCAGGTTTACAGTGTAAAAGCATAAGGGCTTTATCTGTTATTATTCCAAAAAGCATATAAAGATGTACATTTAAAATCTTTTGAAACTTTATAATAATAAATGTGTTTTCTATGTATTATAAATAAACAAACTGATAATAGAGGATCTAAATTATGCAAATTGGAATTCAGCCAAAGTCTGTCAGTAATTTGATGCTAATATGCTATTAATTATCAGTGCATTTGTTCTTCGTCATGGTCTCACTGTTAACTTTTTTTTTTTTTTTTTTTTTTTGAAGATAATAAAGTAAGATCAGCAAGAAGAGAGTGCATGAAAAGAATATATGAATCTCTTACAGGTGATGACCAGAGTACTCAACAGTGTTCAGGAGAAGCCTTTGTTTTCTCTCATGTCTTCCTTCCTCATCTGTAAATACGGCTGTAGTATTATTCACCCTGGTGGCTTTGGGAGAATCAGTCCAGTTTGAATATTTAACATATACTATTGTACCCATTCACCCCTTATCAAACTACTCCTTAACCATGTCGCCACACACACACACACACATCCGCTGCTCTTTAGCGCTCTAGAAGTTAATCCCCAGACCCGGCGGGCCGCTCTGTTGTTTGGTGCTTGTTTTCAGTGTAGTTCATAAATTATAGATGGGCCATGTTGAGGGCTGTCACTGTTCTGAGGCCTGTCTGCTCTGACAGCTGTATGATATCCACTCAGTGCTGCAGATTGGGAGCTCAGAGTTTCATCAATAAATATCAGGCCCAGCCTTTCCTCCCAGCGCATGTCAGCGGTCAAGGTAATGGCTTTTTATTATGGTGAAGGGCAGCACAGCATGGGGTAGGCTTAAGGTTCGCTCGTCCATCGCCGCACTTCAGACAGAAGGAGACGAATGAGTCGAGAAAGTGGGAGAGAGAGAGAAACGGGAGAGAATGCCGCTCGGAGGAAAGGAGAAAAGGCTAAAGTTTAAAACAAGGAAGCTTTCACTAAGTGAAGTCTGGGGAAATGTGTGTATGTGTGTGTGTGTGTGGGAGAGAGAGAGAGAGATCCTGTATTTTCTGTAATATTCTTAGAGACAGAATACAGAGTGTAAAGTTTTGTTAGTGCAAGCGATATACACCATTTTCCAGAAAGGACACATGAACATATATATATATATACACACTGTTAAAAAGGTATTGTATTTTTACAGGAAACTCCTGGCAACTAATTGCCGAGAATTTACAGCAAACAATATACAAGAAATATACTTTTGATTTAATACAATAAAATTCAGTGTTTATACAGCAGTGTTGCTGTGATTACAGTAGCACTAATACAATAAAATGTTGTATTTTGTATTGTTGTCGTACAATCCTCAACAGTGGTGACAATCACAGAAAAAATTGCAGCAATGCATGCTGGGAGCCATGAACATGTTTTGTATGCTGGCATGAAACAGGTCACCATTGTTGTGTTTAATACGCCAAATGTTGATGTCTGTGAGTGTATAAATAATCTAAAACATGTTTTTAACAAAAAATTTGCAAAAACAATATTTATTCACTGTTAAACATCAGTGTATGAACCACAACAGTGTTTCAAATTATTTATCTTTATATCAGTTGGGTCATTTAAACCATTTTAGTGCAGTCAGTTGGTTGTTATTAAAACAGACTTGTTGATCTGCTTTATATATGCAGAAATGTTTTCTGAAAACAACTGCAACTGCTGCAGAAAAAAGTATTGCAGCAAAAGTTGAGGGTCTAGAGCACAACTGAAGCAAACCCTGATCTCTATGATGGTGATTTTAAAAATTAAGTAAAATTAATTAATTTTAATTAAGACTTCAACATCTTAACCTCTGTGAATTCTCAATAAGAACTTCTGTAGATGCATGACAGAAATAAAATCATTCTGGTTAGTATTACTGTTTGGTAATGCTGTTTGTGGAGTTGTTTATTCAGATCTTGAGAGATTTAAAGTCTTGTATCTTCAGTTCACCTAAGACTGTAGCTGAAGAAAGTTGTAGTTTGTGTTCTTATTTCTCTTTCTTTCTTGCTTGATCACAGCAGGTGTTTGAATGACTGAGAGAATGTTGCAGGAACATTTTACTAACTTTAAAATAACATTATACTAATATGAAAACTGGACCTTTTTATGTTCTTGGAATGTTACAATTCAACGTTTCTAGAATGTTGAATTTTTAAATCAAAATTAAGTTGAAAGAATGTTTGAGAAACATCATACCTTTTAAATAGTTTATTTTTATGTTAATAAAACTGGACTTTTATGTTAAAAAGAATATGAAAGTACCAGTTTTAATTCTATCCCACAATGCTTTGTGGTGTCTGTAAAATAATGCTTCTACAGTGTAGTTACAATAATATTACAGGACTGTCCATCAGTTTCCCATCATGCATTTGCATTTACAATAAAAACCATGAATACAGTGTATTGTTTTAAAATATATTGTAAAATTACAATTGCTAACAGTGATAAGATGATGATAATGTTTCCAATGCCTCATAAATGATACATAATCAAATTAAACATAGAATGATTAAGTGGTTGATAGTTAATTTCCCCAAATTATGAAACATTTTATTATTTTTTTATATATATATATATATATTTATTTTTTTATTTTTGGAACTTCCAGTTGTGTGAACTGTAGTTTTGTATGTAGTGGGTAGGGTGGTTGAGAGGGGAAGTGCACCTTTAAGGCCTGCTCATTGGCACTAATTATTTGGATCAGGTGGCGTAAGTGACGCATCCCTTAAAATGTGTTGAGACATGGGCTGCATCCGAAAACTGAAAAATTCGGAGGTCGCATTCCAGGGTAGGGAGGCATCAAGGCACGCCTGAAACCAATGTCAGCTTCACTTCCTGTCTTCTGAGATGCCTTCATCTGGCCGGTTTTTGAAGGCTGCATAGATGTATCCTTCGCTGCCTTTGATATCCCACAATCCTGTGCGTTCCATTCTGTGAAAGTTAAGCCAAAAAATAAAGATGGCGTCTGAAAGTTGCGGTCGGTGGTCAGTTTGTGTGTAAATGTATGTTTCTGAACAACGTTTTCCACTTTGTATGTAATTTCTAGCGAGAAATTAATATTGCAGTAATGAAATATCCACTTAGTTATCACCAAAGCTCTCTATGTTTTGCTGTAGATCATTAAACCATTACTCCGCCTCAGAAGCCTGTCTGAAATCCGTTTCATGAGGACAGCAAGCCAGATTAGACAGCAAGCCAGCAAGTCACCTGCCTACGTTTTCGGATGCAGCCATGAACAGAAGAACATGAATGCGGTGTGAGCTGAAGAGTGAGCCTCTTGGTGTACCGGCTGTGTAAACAGGAGAATTTCGGTTTAGTGTCTGTGTGTATGGTAACCAGTGAATCGTGCCAGCAGTCATGAGTCTACAGACACTTGCTCGTATAATAGCGAGTAGTGATTCTACATGGGTTTGCAGTAACGAGTAAAATCAAGGAGAGTACACAGCTATTAGTCATTCATGCCGTTTAACTTTATTGTTACGGGGGATATAGCTCTAATTCATTTAGGCTGGTGTCCAAAAACAAAATGAGGATTGCCTTTGTAGGTCACTAGCCACTGTTTTTCCCGGGTTTAATTATCTTGTTTTACTCTTTATTTCTTTGTATGTGTGTGTGTGTGTGTGTGTGTGTGTATGTGTTGGGGATCTTTTACCACTGTTCTTTGATGAGCTAGACCTAGGTGGGCCTAGGATTTAGTCCGGCTAGTGGTAGCTTGTTAATTTAAATGTTTTGTTTGTTTTGTGTTTTCTTTTGTCTGTTTTTTCAGCATTGTCTTCTCTTCCGGGTCTGTTGTGAGTGCGTTCACGACGCTGCCGACCCTCTGATGTCACATGGACTACTTTGATGATGTTTTTCTTACCTTTCTGGACATGGACAGTATACCGTACACACAGCTTCAATGGAGGGACTGAGAGCTCTCAGACTAAATCTAAAATATCTTAAACTATGTTCAGAAGATGAACGGAGGTCTTACTGGTTTGGAACGACATGAGGGTGAGTCATTAATGACATAATTTCATTTTTGGGTGAACTAATACTCTAATGTAAACATGGCTGCTTTGGAAAGCCAGATGCAGACGTCTGTAGAAATACATTTTGTATCTCAAACGCTCCAGAACAGAACAACATTTTGTGTAAAGTTCATTCATCACAGAGCCGCATATTTTGAAAAGGGTAAAAGCACTATACGGGTCTGTCAGTGTAGCTCAAAGGCTAGCTGCTATAGATTACACCCATCCCCCTGCCACATCTAAAACGGATAATTACATATTTGTGGCGAAGGCTGACTACTGAAAAAATCAATACAGCTTTTTTTCTTCTTCTTTCAGATGACACTTCATTAGGGAAGAGAAATCTGGGGCTGAGAGAAACGTTCTGCAATTAAATGCTCTTCCACTGCAGTCGTATTATCAGACGCTTTATCCAGACAAGAGCTGCTGTGCTGGAGCCGTGAACGCCAGCCATTGATTATCTACTTTAATGTGCACACTGTTGCAAATCATTATGGAGAGAAGCAATAGTTAGTTAGCCTTTCTAATGAAGCGCTAATTGCACTAAGTAGGTTAAGATGTTCATCAAACAGCACTGAGCTGAGATCACAGCAAAAATACACTTCACCAAGCTTTATACAAATAGTTCAGAGACACGTGTGCACACACACACACAGAGAGAGACAACACTGTGCTGTTGCTCCTTCAATTGAATTTGTTCTTTGTCAGATATAAAATTGTTTTCTGAAAAAATCCATGGCAGAAAAAAAACAATAATAGAGAAAGTGGAATAGGAGGAAAATTACATTTCACTGATTTATTTGTAAGACATGAAAAAACACACACACTCAAAAAAACAATTATTTTTGTGAAAACTGAACATTTACAATTTAGTCACAGTTTACAGTGTAGTTTGACATCTATCAATCTGTCTGTATGTCTGTGTGTCAGTCTATCTATCTATCTATCTATCTATCTATCTATCTATCTATCTATCTATCTATCTATCTATCTATCTATCTATCTATCGTCTGTCCGCCTGTCTGGCTATCTGTCTATCTGTCCGTCCGTCCGTGTGAGTGTGTTTGTCTGTCTGTCTGTCCGTCCGTCCGTGTGAGTGTGTCTGTCTGTCTGTCCGTCCGTCCGTCCGTCCGTCCGTCCGTGTGAGTGTGTGTGTGTGTGTGTGTGTCTGTCTGTCTGTCCGTCCGTCCGTGTGAGTGTGTCTGTCTGTCTATCTGTCTGTCTGTCTGTGTGTCTGTCTGTATGTATGTGTTCAAAGGCATTTAAATGTTCAGCCTGCAAGAAAATGTAATGTTAGTCATGGCCAATAAAATAAATAGAAATCACAATACATCTGTATCATTCAAAACTTTTGTGTTAGTAAGAGTTTTTTTATTGATTGATTGCTTGCTTGATTGAGAGAAATTAAGATTTTTATTGCAAGGATGCATTAAATTAACATGCATTAAAATAACAGTGATCAAAAGTTATCAAAGTGACATTCATAGTTTTAATTCAAATAAATAATAATTCTATTCATCAATGTTTCTTGGAAAAATATATCTCACTGTTTAAAATTTCAAATAAATAAATGTGACACTGAAGACTGGAGTAATGATGCTGAAAATTCAGCTCTGCATCACAGAAATAAATTACATTGCAAAATATTAACAAACAGGAAAAAGCTATTTTAAACTGAAATACTATTTTACCAATTTAATTTATTTTTGATCGAATAAATGTGGCTTCCTTCATTAGCATTAAAAAATCAGACCGACATCAAACCTTTAAACTGTAGCATAAAAAAGGCTTTGCTATGCAGTTGCTAAGGTGTCTAAAGTGGCTGCTAGGGTGTTGTAGGATCTTGCTAGGTGGCCTGAAAAATATCAATATATCCCTGTCTGTCATAGACCTCATTGCTTTGAAATGTTTCAGCACACCTTTCCTCAGCTGCGTGATTACGATGCAGGACAAAATATATGGCATTATCTGCACCAATCATTTCATTGAATTCTTTATTACTGCCATTAAACATGTCTTTTTACAAAAAACTCACTCGTGTTTTACAGTGTGTTGTGTCATGCTCAATGACACTTAACATTTAACCCTTCAAGTGTGGTAAAATCACCGTAATCAGAGCATCCGACGATCAAATCCGAACCCTTCAACAGCCTTACCTCACGTGTGACCTCTTGAGTTATGTGACCCAGCAAACATTATGACCGGTGTCTACATTTATCTGCTGGAGTGTTCTCCATGAGCCACTAACGGTAATAGACTCTCTCCCTCTTTGGCATGTCAGAAAATCTCCTGGCTTTGCACAGGCATCAGGGGAGGAAGCCAAGCCCTGTTAGCTGTCATTGTACATAAAAGGATTAATGTCATCTTCTAAGAGCAGGAAGAAGCCGTCTCGCTCTTATTTATTCTGCTCTATTCTCATTCCGCCGGCTCTGTGGAAGGAGGAGACTAATGTCGGGTCTAATTTGCAGCCTTTTAAATTCCTGCCTGAGATTCTTTACATATCTTTGGAGCTCAGAGGTCCTCTTCTTTCCTCTCCAATCCTTTGCTCCTTCTGGGAATCCCTTAAACCCACCAATTTAAGATGTGTAGCAGCCTGAAGATTTACATGAGTTTGTACTTGAATGGCTCCAAGAGCAGATACTGAATTTTTGTCCACTAAACACTCACAGTATAATTACTGGCTCCCAACTCGCCGCTAAAACCCGGCCTATCCACTTACCTACAAGAGAGAGCGAGAAGGAGAGGAGGAGAGGGAGGAAATACTTATTCCTCGGGGCTGATTTGGAGCCGTCCTCGCGCAGGATGTATAATTGGCCGGGTGTTTTCCGTTGGCTGCTAATAAGGAGCTTACTTTGGTTCCCTCTAGACTTGACCTACCACATTTTTTGTTTTATGAATTTTACAAGGGGATTTTAATAGAAGCTTTAGGCTATGCAAAGTGCAGGGTGAAAGCGGGGCATAATGCAGCAGGCAGGACTGAGAGGCTTCTTATCATTGCGGACGGGTCTCGTAACTTTCGTTAAGGACTAGCACTGGATGCGAGTGGAGATGTGAGAGTGTGTTAACCTGTGCTCTCTGTCTGTAGTCTGCAGGTTTGGCCCTTATTATCTGAGCAGGTATACAGCAGCCTAGATGATACCTGACCTAATGGGCATTAATGATACCTAAAAATGTGCTGGAAGAGCACGCAGGTCAGGATGTACTGGAATGATTTGCCTAAACCTTAAATCCCAAGACACGTAAAGCCTTCTCTGCTCAGAAGTCAATAAAAGTGAGTTAGATTTTTTTTTAAGGTTTGCTCTCCAAAACCTAGTGAGGAATCTTGTCTACTTTCACCTAGTGTACTTTCTAAATTAGGAAACATACTACAATCACAAAACATACAGAAGGGACTGATCTGGAGCATATGCAGCAATACAAAAAAACAAAACAAAAACAAAAAACACATCACACACAAATACCCCTTGTTTAAGTTGACAGTAGAGTTTGAAATCAGTGTAAACCGAATATAATGTTTTTGGACACTTAGATGTAATTGCTTGTTATCTGCAACGAAATGAAAACGTATTATAGTTAAATTTTCTATTAAATTGAATTTCACCACTTAAGTAGAATTTAAGGAGTACTTTCTGCGTATTTTGTAAATTACATATAAATCTTTGGTTGCACTTTATTTTAAAGTGTACTTGTTACAGTGTAATTTTACATTTAAAGTACTGAGTCCTATTAATTAACACCATATGCTTACTATATGGTTAGGATTAGAATTTGGTATTCGCAATTACACATTTATAATTATGACATTGCAATTTAGTACATTTAAAATAAATTAAATTAATAAAAAGTAACAGACTGCAGTTGAAGTTATAATCCAGTAATTTACATTATTATAAAGCTTACCATTTTAAAATGTTGAATAACATAGCAAATTTTAACATTATGAAATTGGTAACACTTTATTTTGAGGAAAGTTTCTCAGTATTACAGTTTTCTCAGTAGCTTTGGTGCATTTCTCACATTACTATTTACATTTGCACAACATTTAGTTCAACCTCCACAACATTTAGTCATTTGTGCACATCATAATAGCAGTTTCTCATTCCTACGAAAAAAATTGCAAATGCTTTTGGACATGCATCAGTTGCTTTCACACAACTCTCTGCTGTTTTATAACATTATCATTTGCTTATGTCATGTCAGTCAAAATGAACTATACTTGTGAATGCTGAATAGTCATTCCATATAAAACTAATAGTCCTCATTTCACTGCTTGAGTCATTAAATACAAAAATGTTGAACTAGTTGTCAAAATCTGTCAAGCTAATTTACTAAATAATTTTTAAATATATTTTTTTAAATCACCATTCCTTAATCCAATAGAGGAGTTTTTCTCTTCCTGGAGGTGGAAGGTATGTATATGACCGGCATCCACACCCAGATGGCCCTGCTAGCGGCCATGGATGCAGCATGTGATGACATCACAGCAGATTCCTGCAGAGGGTGGATTCACCACTCGAGGAGATACTTTCCTCGATGCATTGCAAGAGATGATATTCGCTGTAATGTAGATGAAATTACAGCTTTGGTACATTTTTCTAATCATCCTTGAGATTTGCAAAACAGTAAGTGCTTTTCTCAAAACAACTCATACAAATACCAAAAACACCATGGATTACCTGCAAAATTCAGTCTCTTGCTCAAAATCCTTAGTTCATCTCTCAAAAATAAATATCTGTGTCAATGAACATGGTAAATGGTAAAATATGTATGCCATATATCCATTTCAAAAGTATGTGGGATATTGATTGAAAAAGACTGGATAAAATTCCCAGTTACACTTTTACTAGTGGTCTGACCAAAAAATAAAATAATAAATAAAAAACTCTCTTCTTTCGTCAAGATTCACTTGTACAATTCATGCCAATTTTACAAAAAGTCTACTAATAATGTGTAAAAAAGAAAGAAAGAAAGAAAGCAAGAAAGAAAGAAAGAAAGAACAAAAAGAAATGTGCTTGGCATCTTATGACGACAAGATTAACCATTTTGCATTTACAGTTTTTCTCAGTTGCTTTGGTGCATTTCTCTAATCATCCTTAATATTTGCAAAAAAAGTATGTGCATTTCTCAAAACAATTCGTACAAACAGCACCACACGATGGATTACCTGCAAAAGCATGTAACTTACTCAAAATCTTTAGTTCATCTATCAAAAGCAAGTATTTCTATCGATAAACATATCAGTGCCATCAGAATGAAAATTCCTTGTGTCACTGTACACAAACATGATAGTCAAAATGCTTAGTCCATTTGTCGATATAACAGTGCACAGTTTGGATGACAGTTGCTGTATTGAACAGTATGCCATATGCTTATGTATGGCATATATCCATTTCAAAAGTACAAATTTACACATTACTGTATGCGGGATATTGATTGAAAGAGACTGGATAAAATTCCCAGTTACACTTTTACTAGTGGTCTGACCAAAAAATAAAAAAAATTAAGAAAACTTTACAATATCTTTGTGATATAGAAAAGGGAAAAGAATTATGGGCACAAAGATTAAAAAAATAAAATAAATTTAGTCCATTGTCAGAATGTGTAACTCTTGTGTTGTCCTCTGTCTATAAAGTATATGCTTTCCAAGTTTCATGAAATTAACCTATTTCAGAGAAATGATGTATCATTGGTTTATCATCTACATTCTCTTTATTAGTAAAGATCGACTTGGACAATTCATGCCAAATTGACAAAAAGTCTAATACAGTTTTTCTCAGTCGCTTTGGTACATTTCTCTAATCATTCTTGAGATTTGCAAAACAGTAAGTGCATTTCTCAAAACAACTCGTACAAATATCAAAACACAATGGATGACCTGCAAAAGCCAGTCTCTTGCTCAAAATCCTTAGTTCATCTCTCAAAAATAAATATCTGTGTCAATGAACATGTCAGTGCCATCAGAATGACAAGTCCTTGTGTCATAGTTTACGGATAAGACAGTCAAATTGCTTAGTCATGTTGTCAATTTAACAGTGGAAGGATGTTCTGATGTAAACTACTGTATTGAACAGTATGCCATATGCTTATGTATGCCATATATCCATTTCAAAACTACACATTTACACATTACTGTTTGTGGGATGTTGATTGAAAGAGACTGGATAGAATTCCCAATTACACTTTTACTAGTGGTCTGACCAAAAAAAATAAAAAAATAAAAAATACTTTTACAATGCCATTGTGATATAGAAAAGGAAATATGGGAACAAAGATGAAAATATTTCCATTTTCAGAATTTGTAACTCTTGTGTTGTCCTTTGTCTATACAGTATAAGCTTTCCTACTGAAGATTCATGAGATGAACCTTTGAGCTATTTCAGAGAAATGGTTTATCATTGGTTTATCATCTACATTCTCTTCATTAGTAAAGATTCACTTGCACAATTCATGCCAAATTGACAAAACATCTAATAATAGTGTGTAAAAATACAAATAAAAAGTGTGCTTGGCAGTTTATGACAACTAGATTAACCATTTTGCATTGAATGACTTATACGATGAACTAAAGACTAGATGTTTTGGGGGGTAAGACTATTGCACAGAAAACTGTATAATACATTTTGAGCAACATGACATTAGCAACTGATAATGTAGGAAACCGCAGATAAATGTGCGTAATCAATTGCATGAATGTACAATAGCAATCGCAACTTGTTCAAAAGAATGAGAAACTGGTTTTATGATGTGTATTAATGTGTATTAATGACTAGAAGTGAAACAAAATACTATATTAAAACTCAGAGACTGATATACAGTAGGCAGTATGGCTTTATCCAAAAAGCATTGTCTCTTTGAATCACAACTCTGTCCCTTACCTTCAGTCTCTAATTGGGTGGTTCCACTACACTAGACTATGAGATGTAAATTTCAATGTCCACACGCTCTCTTCTTTCTTCCTCTCTCTCTCGCTCTCATCCACCCCAGTGCTCATTTGAGGTGTAGAATGACAGAGTCTCTTATACAGGGTCGCTCGAATGAGACGAATAAAACATTTAAACACGTCCGCTGACCCGTGTCCGGCCCACTCTGTCTATTCAATCATTAAAATATTTCCAGCTAGCACTGCTCATTCTGCTCAGCATTATGGGATATCTTTGTCGTGATTTCGGCCCTGACACACTCTCACAGCCCTTTTAGCATCATACCCATTTTCTCCATAATTTCTTACAAAAGAGGAAGTGGAATTCATTTGCAGTGGGGTTTTTCAGTATGCTAAGTACAAGGTGATGCTCAGATCCTGGTCTACCTGTGTCGATTACATAGAGACTTCATTCTCATCTCAACCTGACCAGGGAAAATGAATAATAATCACAATCACAGCCAGTATGGGGAAAGTTACTTTTAAAAGTAATGCATTACAATATGGCATTACTAAACAAAAATGTATGTACTGTAACTAATTGTGTTGCTTAGTGTTTTTTTTATTTTTATTTTTTTTTTAAGTTACTGTATTACTTTATTTTTTCAATTACTCTTTGTCGCCTTGGCTTATTCATTGTTTTTTTTTTTTCATTTTTCTTGAAAACTTAGGTAATGTTTTACTTTACTACTTACTTGAAAAAAAAGTAATCAGATTACATGAATTGCGTTACTTGTAATGTGTTATGCCCAAAACTGATCACAGATCCATCAGCCGTAAAGAACAGCAAACTTTTCAATATATCAATTGTTTCTCGTCAACTGCAAGATTACATAGAGAGCACTCACTTAAAGGCATAGTTTACCCCAAAATGAAAAATCTGTCATCATTTACTCATTCTGAACCATGAGACATTGGTGTCAAAACAAATGAAGATATTTTTTATAAAACCTGGGAGGTTTCGGTCCCTCCATTGAAAGTGCGGGTAACCAAACTTTAGAAGCTCCCAAAAGGTCATAGATGCATCATAAAAGTCCTCCATATGATTTAAGCATTTAGCACACAATATTAGCAATATACATAAAGCACATCACATTTCATAAATATGGACAAATAAATGTTTTTGTTTAAATTATATATATATGTATATGTGTGTGTGTGTGTGTGTGTGTGTGTGTCTCTGTGTGTGTACTTTGTGTATTTATTATGCATATATAAATACACACACATTCAGTATATATTTAGAATATTTGTACATGTATTTACATGTATATTTATTTTCAAATAATTTATATTATATATTAATATATTTAATGTATATTAAATATAATGTATATATATACATGCATGTGTGTGCATTTACATATACATAATAAACATACACCGTACACACATATATATTTTGTACACAAAATCTTTTATTTTGGATGCGCTTAATTGCGATTAATCATTTGACAGCAATAGTTAAAATGTGAATAAAAGCCTGAATTAAATCTGTTCATCATATAAAGCAATAATATCTGTATACAAGAAAAGAAAAACTATCCATAGAAATTTCTTCTACTTTTCCGATTGTTCTCCTCAAAAAAAAAAAAATACCCTAGTGAATACTAACTACAACAGGTCTCATCAGATTTTCCAAAACCAAATAAGCTTTCATTTTTTCTCTCTTTGGTGTTTGATTTGTCTAACTGAGGAACCGCTGAGGCAAACTGAGAAGAAACAATCAATGAAGTTTACTGAGCTTTGAAAGAGCAACCTCTGAGCAATAAAGTGTTCCCCTGGGCGCTATCCTCGTGGTTGTGTCTCTGACTGAACTAAAGCATGAGTTACTTCATCACAAAGCTAACACAGCATGCAACTCTAAAACCTCCACATTTGTTGTCTTTTTTTCTTTTGTATCCGTCCCTCACCCTCCTCTTACAGCTCGGTAATTCTCCTATCTGCCGAAGGGAAACAAAGCAACACTTAAAGGGGTGCAGTGTGCGGGGGTGTCAGGTTGTCAGTAATCTGACAGCTATGGTAACTACCCTGTAATCCGGCGGCCTCAAGCCCGGCTCTCGTCTTGACACTCAGCCCGATGAGTGACAGCTGAGGGGGCCGCTCATCCCGCCCGCTGCAGTCACATTCACTCTATTAAAACAGACAAGTCCACAGCCCCAAACCCGTGCAGGAGAGCAGCCTGCCCTGCCCTGCCCAGCCGGCCTTCCTCCTCCTCCTCCTCCTCGCCGCAGACAGGGTCAGAACTCTGCCATCATATCATAACCAGATAGTGATGATGCTGCTGGTCTGTGAAGGTCCATGATCGCCCTGCCTGACAGACGGAGAGCGATTAGGTCTGAATATTTCACCTTCATCCCTCGCTTTATGTCTCTCACGCTCGCCCTCTTTTTTCCGTTCTTCTCCTCTTTTCTCTCCATCTGTCTCACTTTCTCTGACTGAAACAGCACAGAAAGTCTCTTGGTCCCAGATGCCAGTCAAACCCGGATCCACAGCACCCTTCCATTTCAACACACACTCGTCCAGAATGGACTGAGCCGTGGCAGAGAGAAAGACAGAGAGCCGGGGAAGAAGGAAAAAGTGTGAGAGGAAAGTAAAAAGTTTTCCTTCCTGCGGACTTTTATAAGTGATAAGCTCTTAAAACATACACTTCACTTTCATTTCTGTCCTTACAATAGTAACAGTTTAAATATGAGCATCACAAGAGAATTTGTACATTTGAGAACTTCATATCAAATGTGCATTACCATTTATGTGAAGGGAATATCATTTTAAATGTTTTTAGAATAAACCGTTCAGGCTAGTCCCAAAGCTTTTATTTTATACAATTTGGAAGAAGCACCCAATTATCTTATCCTGCAATTTCTTCATTGCATGTCCCTTCATTGAGCATGTCATTTCTTAGGTAAAGAAGCATCCCTACACCAGTAATTAACAAATGAATTATGACCTTTTTTTTTCTTTGTGGAGAAAATGATGCCTCAATTTTTTTAATTCGATAATTTGCTCACACTTTATTTTAAGGTGCAGTTATTGCCATTAACTAGCTATTAACAACAACTTTTGCCTCAATAAACTCCTAATTTTCTGCTTATTAATAGGTAGTAAGCTAGTTGTTAGTTAAGTGATTGCGGTTATAGAATTTGGCCATGCAGAATATATGTTTTATAATTACTAATAAACAGCCAATATGCTAGTAATATGCATTCTAATAAACAACTAGTTAATAGTGAGAATCGATCCCTATACTAAAATGTTACTGATCATTTTCACATTTTTCATTTGATGATTAAGTCACAGTAAATTGCCATCAAATAATTTAACTCAATTATTTATAAAATAATGTAATTATAATAATAAAACAGGCATGTGTTATTTACTTTAATGCTTTAAAACAAATGACATACATATTATACATGTTATCAGCAATATAATTTAACTTATTTAGAATGCAAAATGTGATTGATTTTAATGTGACATTTAAACTGCATTACTGCGGGAATCTCAACTAATTACTAGATTGAATTATTATGATCAATAATCACAATCTATAATCATGACATGTTCAGCAAATCAATTTAATCCATACATAAAGTAAAAGACATCTGAAAAAGTTTTCAGGACAGTTTAACGTGAT